>NC_051180.1:10762568-10892568 GCF_013339695.2 Rhipicephalus sanguineus | reverse complement strand
GTTGCTATCACTATCCTCTTAGGGCCGACTTCGTGGCCTATACCAGCCGTAAAGACCTGTCATTGTTAGAAAATGACAACAAAGTGGCGTATGGGATTGTACAGTAAGGTGAAGGAGTGGTCGTATCTTTTTGTTACGCATTAAACGTGCATAGTGCATTGGTAGCTTTCACTGTTAATACTTAACCCAGTGTCGTAAAGGGTGTAAATACCAGAGATTGGTGGTAACACTACTCAAATTTCTACGTTATATCTCCGTGATGTCATATACTTTGGCAAAGCAGTGAGAAGGCTTCAGTTTACTAGCAGAAAAGGCACTAACTTGACAACATAAGAACCGCAAACACTTAAACAGATGCACATAAACGGAAACTGCAATCAGCAAGGAAGGAACGGAAACTATATTGTCAAATCAATGAGATTTGAGTCCGGCGTCTTTTTAGTGCCTTTATGTAATTTTCTTGCACAGAAAGTACCTGGACGGGCGAAATTACGCTCGGATTTGTTATACCACAATGACTCATTCGGAGCGGTGGTTCTAAGCAGCGATTTGAAACTAATAATTTAACCTTCTTTGTTATCTGCAAATATTTTTTCACAGGTTCAAATGTAGATCCAGTTCTCAGGAAGTAACGTATCGTGTTCTTGAAGCATGTTTGTTGAAGACAGAGGCCGGGGAGGGGGACTAGAACACTTACGGAGGTATCACTTTTGGTTGGCTTTTCTGTAGCATGCGCAGGTTCTTATCAAAAGTGCGTCATACCGGGAAACAGCAAAAAATAAAGCGTGCAAAGATTATGATAATGGTTCCTGAGAAGGAAAAACGAAGTCTTACCACCGCCGTAGTCCAGAATTTCTTTTTAAACAAGGGTAGGGTGCAATGGGGAGTGACATTCTTTGATGCAACAATCACACATTAGGAGAAACTAGTGCTCTAATCGAGCACGTAAACTTAACCGTTTTACGGCTCGGCTACGAAGTGAAAAAAATCTAGGGACTTTAGGCTCGGCTACCGGGAGTCAACAATGATCGGCCCTCCGGTCTTTGGCATCACCGGCTTTGTTGTCGTAGTGACAGGTACAAAACAGAAAGAAGGAGACGCATTTATGGTTCGTTGAAAACAGGACCGCGCGACTCAGCCAAGATCGCGTGTCACTCTGCACGCTCTGACGCTCTCAGGAAGGATATCGCGTACCAAGCGACAAAGCGCGACGACGCGCAATACCGTGGGAACGCGTCAAGCCACCTGACAGGCGAAGCGCCATGGCAGCCGGGAGGTTCACAACTCGTTGCTTCGTAGTCAATATATTTAGCTTCAAAAATCACTGCTGCCTCTTTCGGGAATTGGCGACCTGTGACCATAGATGCAACGGGAGACCCGGAGCGTGGATTTAGTTTTGCTAAATTTAACTTTTATTATCTACTACATTGTCGGACACTGTACTGGGCTTACCAAGGCAATGATACTTGCATGCACTTGGCGCACACGCGCAAGCATTTACTGGGGGCAAAGTATCCCCTTCCCCCCTGGTCAACATGCTTCCCATTGGATGAAAAAACGACAATGAAGCGATGACGTGCTTCTCACAATATCCTGACTTTAGTACCTGGTTTTCCAGGAAAGTTGGGGAGTCAACAGTTCTTGGAATGCAACGTCAGGGGCCATTTTGTCAAAAACCTGCGTGGTCATCACCCTGCTATTTAAACAATGACGGGACAGGTCCGAATGAGTAAGAATATGGGATAGATCTTGCTCTCCCCCTTCGGTGACTAGGGTGGCGCCCCCCCTGCATCCCGCCCCTGTGCGTATAAGCCTATGCACACATGCATGCATACGCTCAAACGCACGCACGCACACAGCAAACATTTCAAACTTATAATCACACCAATGGTTGGACGCGAACATGCGGATCCCGCACACCACGACAATGACATGACGACATTCAGATAGTGTTAAAGTTCACTCGCGTGTCATGAGTGTTCGCCGTTGAGCTCCAGTCAGTAGATAGCTAGCATTTGGACAGAAAAAGCACGAGAAACGCTGCAAGAGCGCTAATCCTGTTAGGTAGTCTCTTATGCGACGTTCCCATTCTAAAAGCACATCGTCTACTGCGCCAGACTGCCTCAATTTTAACTAAATCCGACGCCTCTCTTGTGCGGTGTTCTGAACTGGACAGTTGATCAAGAGGGAAGCAGCCAAAGTGGGGGTATGAATGAATTAATAAACTTTATTTAAAACTGATCTGGCAGTTTTCCTTCGGGCGAGACTGGGGAAGGAAGAGGGGATTAACCCCTGTCCCGTTCCACCCTCCGTCGATGATGATGGCGATGGCGGTGCCACAGGTGACGGCTCGAAGTCCTTGGACCTTGGTGGCATCTTCGGCTTGCTGGCTTGCTGGATTATTTACATCTTGGAGGAAGATGTAAATAATGTTCCAGTTTAAGAATCAACACTGCGAATAACCATGAACGGTAAAGAACTGCGCGATTGACGGAACACAAGAAGAAATAGTACACTGGACGAGCGCATTTAGATAGATAGAGAGCGCGTACCGTTCTATCACGCCAACTATAGCCCCCAACGCACTTTACTTGAATAACCGTGAGATGTCTTACCTTCGCCTATAGGTAAACGAAGGAAGTTATCCCTTCGATGAGACCTACTGGAAGGCAAGGTGGCCATTTATAACGAATTATGGCGGCTGTATTAGCGTTCCACGCATGCGCGTGAAAATACGTATCCTTTTCTCCAGCAGTAAACCGGCAGTTGCAGTACAGCGCTTGTGGCTGTTTTGCTTATGTGTCTGTCCTTGCTTTCGATGCGCACTCCCATATTGCATTATTATGCAAAGAAACACGTTAAATAATTATTTGCACTATTTACACATAGGCACGAAGGCATGGACATGTGCGCGCGCTGTATACGCGTGTTCCCGCAAGATTTCATCAAATATTGTTTCGTGTTTTCTAAAGAGATCACTGCACTACTCAGATGCTGCTCATTTATATTAGAACGAGTTATCTGGATTTCAGTCACATTTAGTCATCGTAGTTTCTTCTGGTTGAGATAGCGACGAAGGAGTGCAATCTACAAAAATATACTTTCAAGATGTCCGACCACCTCGCTGTGTTTATGGTTGCGTTTTGCAAGTACTATGCATGCATGAGTTATTTTCGGGTAATTATAAAAAAAGACGGAAAGACAGTTGAGGGAACAACAGGAAGGTTAAACGGAAGAGAAACTTCTCTGTTTTTGCTACCCTGAATTAGGGGCAGGGAAAAGCGGGAAAAAAATGCGGTAATAAGAGCACAGAAATAAAACAGGCGTGCGTTGAAAAACGAGAGAAAATGTGAACAGCGGGATAACTATAGTGTCTCTAATAGGCGACTCAAACATAAAAGGTTCAATGGAACGTTAATTAGAACTGCTTATTGCGCACATGGCTTAGGTTCTAGACATAGGTAAAAGTAAAGAAATCAAGCAAATAAACCGATAGTACGTTGCAAAGCCTCGGTAGTGCAAGTGGGCACGTGCCGAGCTCAGCCCATAAGAACACGTCACGTATATATGGTTGGATCAAATTACGCGTAACACCATATTCTCGACGGGATCTGTACGATTACCCTGGACAAATAATGTAGTCGTCCTTAAGCTCGACAGTTTTAGGTGTTCCCAAAAGAGGGGTGGCATCGGGGGGGGGGGGATTTTTAGTTTTGCATGCGTATATATACACGCACACGTACAAACGCACGCTCGAACACACATAAGGTTGATCACCCCCCCCCCCCCCCTCACCGCCCGGAAAACAATTCCTGGCTACGCCCCTGTTCTGTAAACAGGGTCAGCGCCAGAACTTTTTACTTAGGGGTGGGGGGGGGGGGGGGGAAGGGAGGCGCGACGGCCGCCCCGCTCTCTCCTTGCGCCACCTCTGCCTGTAAATCGGAATCACAATTTCGCACGAAGCTATTAAAGTGGCTTCAAGACCGTTCACCTTGATTCAGCGGTTCTTATTACCCCCATATTCCACTTATTCAGTTACTTTCGTATAGCGGACACTGGCGGCGGTGTTACAGCCCTTGGTGACCAGGTTCAGCCTCGAGAAACCTGTAACGTGAGCGAGCTTTTTTATTTTCTTTTTCAGCGGCTTGCGAGCCCCTGCCACTTAGACAGCCGATCTGTTTGATAGCCCCCGTGGCAGTCACTCTCAGCACGGTTGCAACTTCCGTAAGATTCGCTTCCTGAACACGAACCCTTAACATTGCGCATCAGGATGTATTTTCTTAAATGTTTTCTCACCTCCAAGATTTTCCGCACTCCGAGAAGCCACGTGGACCTTATGGGAGCTATCTTTCCTATAATGGCCGTCTCATCTCTCTTGTACAGAGCGCTGAATAGACTCAGGCAATTGAGCAATTCCTTGGCTGCCTCGCCCGAAGAGGGGCGAGCGTTTCTTTGTCCGCACCCGTGGGCATTGAACTTGTTGAATAGGTAGGGGACGACTGGCAACCCTGGTTGCACACACTGCGAACACATGAGGCGTGGTATAGGAAAGCTCACTCCGGCCGTCGTCAACACCCGGCATGGACAACTGGTCCCGCTCTTCTTTTCAAGCTGCCTTCTTGCAAAGCTTTAGCTGGCTTTTATACAGACCGAATGCAAAAATCAAAAAGAGTATCAGTGCTACTGCCAATAATTTATCTTCCTTTAAGCGTGCCGCTGTTTTTAGTTGATCTTGTTAAACAGACTTCGGCGTTCTCTAGTCTCGCAAGTGAATTATCTTCGCAAAACAGCATCTTGCGGAGATTTACAGCTAGAAACATCCGACCGTGTATCACGTCTGGATGCTTACCGCTAGAACAATTCCTTACGGTAACCTTAACGGTCAAACCAAGACTATACCGACGCTACTATGAAAGCTTCAGTGGCTGCCATGAAAGCTGGAGATACAATGAGAATATATCATCATCATCACCACCACCACCATCAGGAGCAGCCTGTTCCTTGTATACTGCAGGACAAGGGCCTATCCAAATCCTGTCTTGGGCGAGGCGGTTCCATTTCATTCCTGCAAACAAATTTCATCACCCTTGATTTCTTCGGGCCTCTATATAATAATTGTTGGGGTTTAACGTCCCAAACCACGATCTGATTATGAGGGACGCCGTAGTGGAGGGCTCCGAAAGTTTCGACCACCTGGGGTTCTTTAAGGTGCACCTAAATCTGAGTACACGGGCCTCAATCATTGCCGCCTCCATCGAAAATGCGGCCGCCGCGGCCGGGATTCGATTCCGCGACCTTCGGGTCAGCAGTCGAGCACCATAACCACTAGACCACCGTGGCGGGTTTCTTCGGACCTCGTCTGCGTTTTCCATTTTTGGCATCCCATTCTCGTCGTTCACACTGACCGTCTGTTATCTGTCGTACGCAGTACGTGACCCGCCTATGCCCACTTTTTTAGAGCGAAAGCTGTTGTGAGATGAAAACAACAGACGATTTGGTGGCGTAGTTGTCCGTCGCCGCTGGTGTCCGTACCCGCTATCGCGCACAATGAGAGAAAAATATCCAGGGATTCGAACCCAGGCCCCCTGCTTGGCAATCGAGTATTCTACCACAGAGCCACACCGGTGCTTGGAACCCCGTCGCAAAAATACCCTATACGTGCTTTGAATATCAGCTACCTTTATTTATTCTCTGGTCCACTATGCTTTCTTCCTATCTCTCAGTGTCATTTTTCGTTCCATCACACGCTGCGTGGTCCTTATTTTCTTCGCAAATTTATTTGTTATCCTCGATGTTTCTGCCCCGTACGTTACAACATGTGGAATACAATGGCTGTACATTATCCGCTTTAGGGACTGGATAAAAGTTAAGTTTATGAAACGCCACACCCTCGTGTTACACAAATGGCTTTACCATAATAAATGCTGTAGAATGACAACGTATTTACGTATTCGCTAAAACGCCGTACTGAACATGGTAGACGTATGGTTGAAAGTGTCCACACGATAACATTCATAAATAGTGAGTTCTTTGAGAACGACAATGACACCTCAACCCTTCCACAGCAACAATGGAGAATGACTGTGATGTCAAGTTCCCGAAAAGTTGTGTAAATAGCCAGGAAATAGCGCAATAGCAAGGGTTCACGTAGAAAGATGAAGGGTGTATACAGTGCGAGTGTTCTTATGTATATCTGCCTTCAAAAAAGGTGGACTTCGGAAAAATAACGCTAAGACCGGACACAGAAAGCAGCGACAGGACCACGCTGGAAAACAACAACGAGTTTTATTTCGCCGTAGCGGAATATATACCCTCGGAACCAAACAAGACCAAACAAGAGTTCTAAAAAGATGCAAGAACCAATGCACCATAGGGATTTTCGAGGCCCACGTGATCCACAAGCGAAATGACGCATCCGTGAGCATGGCTTCCGTAGACCTGCTTTGCAGATGTGCCGCTAAGAGTGCTTCTCCTCATATCATTTTTGTTCTTGTTTTTCCGAGGGTATATATTCCGCTACGGCGAAATAAAACTCGTTGTTAGCGCGTGGTCTGGTCGCTTCTTTCTATGTCCCGTCTTGGCGCTGTTCTTCCGAAGCCCGCATTAACACTCTATCAGCTCGGATTATACATTCAAACAACCTAACGTCAAAAATGACCACCCTACCCAAGTCCTGACGCTAAAGTATACGTGGGCGCTTCGTCGCCTATTCAATCACTGCATGTTGCGTACGTCAACCTCGCAAGCGCATTGATTCAAGTATAAACCAGCAGGGTCAATAGCCACGCACGCAATTCGTGAGAAACTGTTATCGTGTGGTCTACCAACCACATACTGTATTTCAACGGCTGCAAACAAACACCTCAGAAAAATTGGCGCTACATGCGTGCTCACGTTCCCTCTGTCCAATCAGTGCGAAACCCGAGTCCCGCCAGTGGTAAGCGCTGTCGGCGCACCTGGCCACGCACGCAGATCAATTATCGTTCAAAAACTCTTCGCTCGCACCGCCACTCGAACCCGCAGATGCGCAGTCGGGCGCGCAGTCGCGACTTGCTCTGACACAGCGGGAGGATTCACGCAACGCGGGTACCTTTTACCCGGCGGGTTTCGCAGTTGCCGGTCGCAGCAGCGTACAGTGGCCGTGAAGGCGTCTCGCGCCACCGCACGGAGGCCCGCTTTAAGCGGCCCGGGTTCCTATAAAAGCTAATCCATAATGCATTTGCCCCTGCCCGCACTGCCAGGGAGAGGAGGTCAGCCCCGTCGCAAAACGAAGTTGTTCCGTTCGGAGGGATGTTTAAGTGGATCCAATGCAACCATATCATTGGTAGCGGTTGTTTGTAAGACAACTGCGGAGACTTGCACCAAGTGTAATGCAATGTCCCAGTTATTCGTGCGAGGGAGAGGAGGTCAGTGCCTATGCAAAGCAGAGACTCTTTTCGCGAAGAGTCTACAATGCGCGGCCAGGTTTCTTGTAGGTGGGTCCATTGTAGTTTTGTTGTCGGTTCGTGGGGAAGGGGGGTCACACACCGGTGCGCGATGACGGTGCAGCAGCAGCCGGTGGGCGCCGCCCAGAGCGTGGTCGAGCGGTGGGGCGCCCCGCGGTGGCTTTGTTGCGATCGCGCGGGCAAAACCGGTGCTTGGCGGGGGGATGACGTCAGCTGGACGCCACGAAAGCCTTCCCCCCCTCGTACCCCTTAGCCCCCTCCCTCCCTCTCCGGCAGAGGCAGCGCCGCTTGCGGGTGAACAATGCGCTAGGCGTCGTCTCGGCCGGCGTCGTTCCGCGCTGTGTCCCCGTGCCACGACCATGATGACGCCGCCGATGGCCGTGTGCTCCGCGCTGCTCCTCGCCGTCGTCGCCGCGCTAGGAGCGGCCGAGAACGTGCTGGATGCCATACGCAACGACGGCGAGCTGTCCTCGGTGAGTAGACCGGTTGCTTCGGTCCCCGTGGCGGTGCGCGCGCGCGACCAGTTTGGCGCCATGTTCTGTGGACCCCATGCATGGGCGAGCCGTCATGGCGCCGGTCGATCGAAACCGCCGCAGCGGCCCGTGCGCGCGTCCCGGCAGCGCCGCCCATTCCGGTCTTTCCGTGCCGGCTCGAACGAACGCTGCCGAGCTGGCCCCAGTGAGCGAGCCGTGAATGGGGAGCGCAATTGGCCGCACAAAGGAGGAACCCTCGGCAGGGCCGGAAGAAGCTCTTCGGGTCGACGGCTCCTTGGAGAAACGCCGCCGGCACGGACGCCGCCGTCACAGTGTGCGCGACACACTCGCACCATGGGGTGGGGCCGGGGCTTCTCAAGCTGGCTGCTTATCCCGACCTTCTCGAAGGACCACGTCCCGTGGAACAAGACCCTTGCAGTGCCGGCCCTGTACGATGCGAGGTCCGTTCGAACGCATCTACTGAGTCAGAATGCAGAGCGTTCTGAAAGTTTGGGTGAATATCTCAAAGATGAGCGCCCTGAAGATTCCTTCCTCTTGTGGCACACGCCGCTGCCGAAACGTACGTTGCGTGATACGGTGGTCACGGTAGCATTCGCCATGGGGCGGGGCTACGGGCCCTTTCGCCGGAGAATCGCTCCGCGCGGGGCTAATCCGCGACCGTTGCGGATTCCCTCCACAAGCACTTCCACGGTAGCGTCTCGGATTTTAGCGTGACGCACGGACGAATATATTTTGTTCTCAATCTTGCAGCACAAGAAGCATCGGGGGGAGGCCAAAAGAAAGTACAAGCATGCGAAACAAAGTACAAACAGCTCAGCATGCGATGGACGTGCCCGTTAGTGCCGGCAAAATGTGGAGACACTTTCTGGTGGGCATATAGTGTTTCAAAAGGCATTGACGACGCAGAAAACCGCGAAGACTCGCGAGCCGTTCCAGGCGCATGAGTCACGGTGTTGTCCACACAAGTGGTTCTCGAACCGTCATGGTGGAAGGGCGTTGCTGCTTGCGTCGAAATTGACTGCCTGTCGTCAGAAACGGTCGTTTGTGTACCGGTAGTCGCATTTTTCTTTCCTTATTTACGAGGCATAAGCTCGTGCCTATGCATGCAAACAGGTTCTCGTGGAGCGCGGCACGTGCCTTCATTGACGCCGCACGTCTGCGGAAGTCCCTCGCCCTCTCGACGTGACGGCGTGTAGCTTGTTTTGGGCGCGTTTTTTTACTGTAAGGAATTTCTTTTTCGCATCTTCAATTCTTGGCAGAGAGATAAACCGTCGCTTGTCAGCGAGACACGACAAAGTCGAGCAACAACATGGTTTCATCGTTTGTCGCTGGCAGGTTCTCATGAGCATTCGCCCATAATAGAAACGACGGAGAAATGTGGGCATCCTGTGCAGGCAAGCAACGACCAGGAACTAGCGCGCAAACTTATTTTCCTGGGAAAAACCATCGTCGCTTGTCTTCCCCCCTCCCCCTCCCTTTTCCTTAACGCAAACTTCAGTGCGTACAAGTATAACATCAACGTCAATACTGAAAAAAAAAAGAAAGAAAAAAACCTTGAAAGGTTGCCCTTCTCTACGGACATACACAATGTGTTGTGATTATAAGCAGTAGTGTGTTTGGGCTTCAGTGCCATAGGGCGCCTGTCGCCATGTTATAAGGTGGGTGTGGCAACGTATTTTGCGCTATGGTTAGCTACTGCGGCCACAGTTCAGCTCCCGTCGACGCCCTGTTTTCAAGTCAGTTTATTTACTATTCTGGCTTCAGGAGCTACTACAATTTGTTTCTACAGCCTGTTACATTGCGTTATCATAGGAACTGGCTTTGCTCTTGTGTACATTCAATCGTAGTCGGCTAAGCTATGGTCAATGGAGATATTGATTTTTCACAATCATATCCATTTTACGCATTGACAACTAGCGTTTATCACCGAGCCTGTAGCAGTGTGCGAACTAGTCACGAGGCACTGCGGAGTACCGAAGTATCAGGTACGTGTTCTTAGCACAGCTGATAATTCGACACTAACTTGTTTCATTTACCGATTTGGCGCGACAATATACAACTATTTCCGGCATACAATAATAATAATGAATTTTGTCTCAGTTAATAGCAATTATTTCTCTTTGTTTCGTTCAACTGCTAACGTGCGCTGCTTGCTTCTGTAGATTACGTTTAAATTCTGCGCCATGCGTATTTCCAGTTTTGTAGCAACCTATGTGTGGGAATTATCCTATTCAATATTTTCACTAACTTATAATTCAATTTCTCGAAAGTGGAGTTCCGGAAATTGTGCGTAATCAATGTGAATAAAACAACGTTAGGAAATATTCCTTAGACCTGCTCACGTGAGAAATGGGGCATTTACTCTAGCGTTTTCATGTTTTCATATTGACCAAAGAAAATCACATCACTGCAGTTGCACTTGGCTCGTTCATTTGTGGCTCTAAACCTGTTGAGCGTTCCGCTGTACTTCGCATAATGCTGTTTATTTACACTCTAAAATTCTTCTTCCTTTGAGTGTGTCAGCAATCAATGACATCATTTTATTGTGTTTAACGCCATAGAACAAAGCAGAGGCCACGACAGTCGTCTAAATGGAGGACTGCAGAATAATTTCGACAATGTACCCACATAGGTCGACATCGTAAGCGGAACTCATTCATACTCCTTCACAAACCATATTTCTTGCTTAGGCAGCTTACCTGAACTCAGGCTCAACAATATTCTGCTCAGCCGGGCTCGCTCAGGCTTACCGAAGTTTCACTCAGTGCGGATCATTCAGACTCGAAATCCCCAAAATACTCAGCAGCGCTCACTCGGACTCAATAATCTAAAAAAATCTGAGTGAGTCAATTCACGTGTGAGTTTGCTGACCTTTGCGTGCATCCAAAGCTCGGCGCACATTTTTGTACTCAGCCCTCAAAGAGACAGTGTTCTGATTCGAACCAGTGGCGAATAGTTCTTACCAGAGACACCCCCATAAGAGTAACCTCGGTGTCTTTTTATGAGGATGGTCATCTTCTGTCGTCGTTGCAATTACATATTCTCGCTCGGGGCATTGTCCCCTTGCGTGCGTCACTACTCGGCTAAACAACAACAAAATAAAAAAAAAATCTATCGATCTTCTTTAGGATTCTCCTACCCGTTGAACAGGCACACGGCGATTCTGCTGTGACGTAACAGCGTTGCGCAATGCATACCGTAGCAGCCGCCATTAGCTATGCCTTGTGGCAGCGACGAATATTCAACGCGCGGCCACGCCATCAGCGTCGGCACGCAGAGAGCTTGCAACACAAGGAGCCGGACATCCCTTCGTGCGCCAGCCGGTCACCTTGCGCTGCTTGCGTTTGCGGCGAGCATCTGAAGGAGGTGGCAAGCATTTGGCCGAAGAAATCGCGTAAATCGTTTTCTGATTGCTTTCCATTGCAGCCTTCGTAGGCGTAAACGCCGCTGAGAAGGAAGCGCGTAAATAGTGTGCACCTTGCTGCTCTTCTTTATTTAGTTTAATGTCTTTATATAATAGGCAGGTAGAAATCGGTATTCTATTCCTTCAAATATTTCTCAACTAGAAGATACCGTTATAAATCCTCTCCCTTTCCATTAACTTCACGAAATGGCAGGTATAGCCTCTCTAATCATTTCTGACTGATAAGAAGCGTACATGTATAGAGTGTTAAACTTCCAGATAGTATATGATATCGTCATACTCTAAAAATATGACAACGACACGGGACACAAAAAACTAACACATTCAGCAACTGCATTTTCATGCCTGCGTCTACGAACCTCGCAGTGTAAGCAGACCATAGAATCAACTGAAATGCGCCTGAACTATTCTAAATTTGTGTATTTTTTAAACTGTATTTATTGGTAAATGTCAGCCTTCTATATAGAATCGCTTGCCAAGAGTGAATACGAATGGTGGGCTAGCATCGTTAAATATAAGTGAAGTCTTGAAGGTTAAACAAATATGCAATAGTGGCATGTGTTGCAGCACCCGGCCGTTCAGATTAGCTTAGTTTCCAGCAACGATAAGAACAGCCACTGTAGCTAGTTTACCATAATAACTATAACTTTAAATGTGTCTTAGTGTCTCGCGGGTATCTTAATTTCGCCAAGTTTCCATTTATCGAAGAAAACAAGCAAAAAGTCCAGATTATTATCTCGATAAATCTGTAACGTGAGTAGTATGGCGCTCAACACTGTTATGTAGTGAAACACAGGCTTCACGTAGCACCTATTCGGTGGTGGAAACTAGTATGCGTAAATGGTATGCAAATAAAACGTATTTTGAACAGTCACGAATGCAGTGGAGATGTCGCCTCGTTGGGTATCAATTCCGGGCATTAGTTCCAAGCATACAAGTCGTTATCATCTATTCCGCACAGAGATAAACGAGGATACTACAAGAAGTGCTATGAGCTGCTACGTTCATTTGTTTTTAAACCTCCGTAGCGAGCATGTGTTATGAGATGGCTGTCGTAAATCTTGGCACTCATTCCGCGCAATTATGCGAACGGCAGAGCCACACGCCCGCAGCCAGCCTGGCGTAGGTGAGCTGTGTGCTAATGCCGTCGGCGCCCGACTGTCTAAAGCCAGTGGTGGCTCATTACGTGTGCGCATCGAAAATGAAACGAACAAAAATGAGTTAAAGGCCAACATTATAAATCGCTATCGTCCCAAACAAACGCCCACTCCTTGAGGATACACGTTCTCGTTTTCTGTTTGTTTGGTTGACCGTGCAAATAGGCGTTTCAAACTAAATTTGGAAGCAGGCGTTCTCACTTGAGGCACAAATTATCTCAAACTTCCTAGCACACGAAGGTTACTACGCATTCACGCCTAACTGTGCATATGTGGGGATTATGCTATCAGTTATTATGAAAGTGTTAAAGCATGCATAGAAAGAAGGAGTTCGGGTAGGCGAGTAAAAAGTATCAGAACACGTAAATACATTGAAGAAGTATTCACCAAAAAAGGGTATGAGCTAACGATTAGCGTTAATTGTTTTGAGTAATAAGCCGATTAATATAGGATTTTATAAATATCGATCGCGTGGTTATCAATGATAAGCGCAGTTAACATTGAGAAATACAACTCATTCTTCTGCTTATGAAGCGGCACGATTTACCTTGACGTTGTGCTGAAGCTGGCACAGCGTCACAGAAAGTGACGCGGCTGGCAATCCAACCCGCGACTTTAATGCCAGCAGTAGAACGCCATACAGCGCTTGAGCTACCGCGCTGTGTAGTGAAAATGAACGCCAAGAGCAAGTTTAACAGCGCCGGCCTTGACCGAAGCATGGGTATACGTATAGCAGAGTGAACGTTGAGTCATGCAGGACGGGAGGAACAACTAATCAGAAAACAGTTGTGAGGCATACGCGAACTATACGCACGCAATGCGAAACTTCTTGCGTTCTGTCCTCGCATCAACAAATGCTTCGTCAAAGCACCACCGGCAGCCTAACGACGTGTTGATCTAGAAGAACCTCTCCGACATTCATGACCTTTCTGTAGCTTTTGACGTCTGCATGTTTGTTTACATTCGGGTCTTGGGTTCAAGACCGTAACATACACCGCAGCGGCGGTCGCCTTTCTTCTTAGATACTTCGAATAAACGCTCCGTTTCGGCAGAAACATTGCTATGGAAACATTTCGTTGGCGTTGAATATGTTAATATTTATTGCCTACGTCAAAACACCCACATGCTATTTTTCTTGAAAAGATGGCGTGAATGTAGCAAGGATCTTGGAAACGGCATGAAAGAAGCAAAGTAATAATACAATTATGAGAGGAGGTAGGAGCGATTAAGGAATAGGCGTAGGCTAAATGCGCCAAATGCACCTTGCTTTCAGTATTTTTTGTTCTTTTTGAAATTATTTCTCTTATGTGCGAAGAAGTCCGAAAAGACTGACCGCATACGGCGGCATTCAACTGGGGCTTCTATCTCATCCATTTTTATTCATTCGTTTCCTCTTCTCGTATGCCTCAAGAGGTGCCACACTTGTCCCTTGGCAAAGGGCGAAACCAGCATGCGCCACCATCATGAGATGTGAAGACATCCTGTTTGTGCGTTTTCGCAACGTCGTCGCACGGTTAGCGGCGCGCGCTCTCGCGTCACACCGACAGCGCCATTCCGGTCACAGTGGCACCTTATTTCGAGAACTACATACGGTGCTCTCATAGTCGCGAAGTAAAAAAAAAAAAAAAAAAATGAACACGTGTTGTTGGTCATTTCGGTTCCGGAGGTAATATTATTAGTGCAACATTGCGAGCATATTGTGAAAGTACTGTCGCAACAATCGAACGCCTTATCGCGATACACCCTTGCGCTATATAAATAAGTATTTGATATTGCTCGCAGATTGCGTTGCGCATTCGCGCCTGACTATTATAACGAATAGTTTCGCGTTCACCGCTTCTTCCCTTAGCGGTCATGGCCACAAAGCTACCGCGGTATATGTATTCGTGAGTTCAGCATCGAAGGAGTGTGCGTTCGATTCCTAACGCAGCTGCCATACTTCGATGGAGAGAGATACGAAGAGGAAAGGCAGGGAGGTTAACCAAGCTTTGGCTCGGTTGGCTACCCTGCACTTGGGGTGGGGGAAGGGGAATAATAGAAAAGAAAGGGTAAAGAAGAAAGAAGAAGAGTAAGAAAGGGATGGATGAACTACACAACACGAACTCGCGCTGTTAGTTCACAGGCGCTCGTGAAGTCCGGTGGTCCTCAAGAAGCACAAGAGGGCTTTCGTGGCCTTGCGCGTATGCGAGACCGTAGGCCAAGGTCCCAAGATCTTCTTTTCTGTCAGCGGTCTTGAGTCCAGGTGACGGAGCTTGACTTCCATACTACGTCGTTGAGCTTGGTATGATGGGCAGTGGCATAGAATGTGTTCAAGCGTCTCCTCGCAGGCGCAAATGTTGCATGCCGCACTGCTGGCCATTCCAATGAGACACGAATACGCATTCGTAAATGCCACGCCCAACCACATGCGGCACAGTAAAGTTGCATCGCGTCTTGAGAGCCCTGATGGCAAACGAAGTTGCCTCCAATGCAGGGTAGCCAACCGGACACTTTTGTGGTTAACCTCCCTGCCTTTCTGTTTCCTTCCTTCCTCTCACCACGCGCGCCTCCCATTCTGCTCGGGATCTTTAGTACAACACACGCCAGTCCTCCTAGTTTCAGATCATTCGTGGTTATTCGATACAGCAGTGCCGACGCGCGTACGAGAAAGGAAAAGGAGTGTAATGGGAACGGTGTGGTTCTCATATTGCGGTTGGGAACGCAGACGGTTCCACCAAACCGACGAGGCTGCTTGCAGTTTTAGAAACGCCACTTTATACACACAGGAAAAAAACAAACTATGCAAACAGAAAAACCAAGAGATAGCTAATGAGCGTCCCTTACGGCAGGAAAGTCATCTACTCTGGGCTGGCACAGGCTCACCCACTTGACTGTCCATCGACTTGAGCGAGGCGTGGTGATGAGGCACAGTGACGTGGCGATGTACTGAGCGGTGCGAGGAGAGCTTCGGAGAGGTTGGCACTGGCTCCCGAAGACTTCCGAGGCAGCTTGAGTCTTGTGGATGCGAAGAGTTCGAAGGCGGAGGAAGTTAGCGGCCACGCGAAGCCCGTAGCCTCAACTCGTGGACCGCGACTCAGTGGTTCGACACTCGGGTCCGGCCACTTGACTGCGTCGAACGGCCAACACCCCCTGTAATTTCCTCCACTTCTGCTCCCCTGCACACCTCTCTTACGCGTGCATCAGGTTCCTCCGTCGTCGTCTTCCGCCGCAACACACACAGGTACTCTCGCTCGTTGGCGCACACACCACAAGGAAGTGGCTTCTGCGCGCTGTATGAGAGTCACAGGCTGGTGTCTCCTTGTGGTGTCTGCCAGCTCCCTCTGAAACGACATGGGAGACTCTGATACGGTCGCGATATCTACAAACTAAGCCGTAGGATTTATGTATTTAGAAAGGGTTCACCTTTAATTTGATGATGTTACTCTACCTGTCCAAGACGGCGTTGTACGTTTCCTTGTCGCCATGTGTGAAAATGCTTGTCTAAAACACACTGTCAAACTTGTCTCGCACAGACCTGCATGCCCCTCGAATATAATTGGAAGCCTTTGCTGCGCACAGACTTTCTGCATGCCCCTCGGAATATAATTGGAAGCCTTTGCTGGCACTTCATGTTCACTGCTTAGTCGCCACAAGGATGTCTGACATTCTATGGCATCCGTGTACGGTGCCGTAAAACGTATAGTTTAGGAAGCGGTGATTGGTGGAGAGACGGCCTTCAAGGTTGTGTAAAGGCTGCCATCCGCTGTTAGAGGAAAACATTGGTGTTCGTAGGGAAGCAGTAATATGAACAGCCCGCGTAGCGCAACTACACGTCCGGCAACTAGGAATTCAGGGTTATTAAGCCCATTTGGTGAAAGGAGCAAATGGGAGGAGGCTGAGAAAAGCGTTTGTACATTCTCTAAAAAATGTTGGTAAAAATTGGTAAAATTTTTGACAAATTTGGATTTATCCAATAAACTCCGCTTGTAACGGTCAACATGACTCTGTCACGCTTTTATCGAAAAGGCATGTTCTAAACAGTCACTGATACATCGACCGGTTTGACCGATACAAAGTTTACCTCACGTCAACAGTACCTCGTAGACCACATCCATCGCACATTTACCAAATGGCTGTAGCGCACGGAGCGAGAGACGTCAACGTGCGTATGCAGAGCCACCGGGAGCGCGAGAAGAGATTTTGATATACGGTCCCCTGGAGGCACTGGAGCGCTTCAGACGACGTCGATTATGCGGACCCCGTAAAGTACGCTTGCGTCTATTACAACAAGTTTCAAGATTGTGATACGCACAAACGTAGGTGTTTTTTATTCAAGTATTTGTGTTTGTGTGTTTATGGGTTGAGCGTTCAAATCTTCCAGACAACTAAAATTCGCTTCCTGCGTTCTGATGTTTTCGTGTTCAGATATCATTTCATATAAGATATTGGAGTATTGAGAACGATGTAAAATTTAACTCCTAATTTCGCAGAATTGGGTATTTACGAAAAATAAACTCCGATAAAAGCCGAATTTCCTCCATAAAATAAACTTCGATAAACACCCTCTGAATTTCACGAAAAATAAACTCCGACAACACGAAGCCCTAATTAAAACATAGAATAGTTTGCACATTTACAATTAACGCATGTTCAATTTACGGGTCTGCGGACAGCAAGAACACACACAAGCAAAAACACGATACGGCGCAGAGTGACCTACAAGGAACTTATAGCTCACCGAAGTAGGTTTTATCCACTCCATCTGATTGGCAGCAACATTTTATGCCTTCTGTGTGAACGTGAATGCAAGGAAGGAGTGCAGGAAACCATTTGCTCATTTACGGTATGTTTAGTAAATATGGCGACCGAAACAGTCGTGCTGCAGGCAACGGGCAAACGACGCATCGACATGTTTCACTGTTCCTTCTTTTTTTATACGCGCAGCAATGGAACATGAACGCACAGACAGACCGAATGTATGACTAGACGGAATGTCCAATTGGTCACATGACCGGCGAGACAGAATACTCGAGCAGCCTGAATGTTTGCTATTGGATATTTCAGGCAGCAAGTGATTCGCTACTCTCTCTACTAGATAAGGAGGCCGTACTTTCGCTGAAAGGGGCCTCAAGATTCTGCGAGACGCGCGAACATGGATTACAGAGAATCCATGGGCCGAAGAGACGTTCTGCTGAGCCATGCAAGCCACACAATAAGGAAAGAAACAAGAAATCGCGCCGCGCTAGTCGGACTGTCAGAGCCCCTTTGTGGTAAACCCAAAGCGCAGCAGGCCCACGGATGACATTAAGGCGCACTTTGTTTTGGCTGTCGACACTCATAATCCCTCACAATCTCATTTTTCTAGGTCTCCGCTTGAAGCTGAGTGTACAGAGACTCAAGGTATACGTAAAAGTTAAGGTAGGCTTCGCTGTGTTTTATCTTTTCTTGGACAAATATCTTCTCTTTCCCCTTTTTGCCATTCATATCATAATAATTGTTGGGTTTCTACGTCCCAAAATCACGATATGATTGTAAGGGACGCCGTATAGTGGATGGTTCCGCAAATGTCGACCACCTGGGATTCTTTAACGCGCACCGAAATCTGAGTGTACGCGGGCCACTAGCATTTCGCCTCCATCGAATTGCGGCCGTCGCGGCCGGTATTCGATCCGGCGACCTTCGGATCCAATCATACCAAGGCAAGTTGCCATTCTCTTCTGGGATGACATAATATATGTAAGGACAACGGAACAGTCAATGACTGGGAAAGAACACTGACACAGCGCTGACTTTCAACAACGTTTAATAATGAAGCGAAGGCCTTATGTATACGGTATGGATGCAGGGATAACAATTGCGCAACGAAAGCGGCTCGCTTAGTTCCTTCGTTATAATCAAACACGAGTAGCTGGCTGCTGCGACTGCGCTATTTGACTCGACGCCAATTTTTACGCGTGCTTTCCATATTTACGAGCTCTACTCGGTGACGGTGGTTGTAACGCATTCGCTGCAGTCGCCATAACTTTAATTTTCAACAGCCTTTCTATTTACGTTTTACTCAGTTCATTCAGTCTGCTCTTTGCTGCTTTCTGAAGTCATGCGCTTTGTGTCTTTGTTTCTGCGCCACCATTTGACTGGTTTTATCAATGGCCAAACTTAATATTTGCGGCGAAAAATGAGACATGAAAATTGAAGCTCAAGCAACTTCATTCACTCGCTGAATGCAGATCGTTTTTTTTTTTTTCTTTACGAATAACCTGTCAGGCATCGCTTAGCATTACGCGCACGATGAAGAATTGTACTAATTGTACTAATTGCAGGTAACATGTCAAATAGCGTGTTGCTTTACGTGAATTTACACGGTGTCGCTGCTTTATGTAGACTTCCTACATTTTGGAACTCTAGGACCGTGTTCATAACTTCTTAAGCTAAACAATTTCGCAAGAGAATGTTTCAGCCAATCAAGATGCGAGACAATATATCATTAGCGGTACCGGCTGACCAATGGGAAAACGCACTTACCAAAGTGAAGTTTTCTGAACTTCGGCCCCTGATTTGTACGCGCCTCTTCCAAAACGTACTAGGGCGTCATCAGTAATTTAAATGGCCTCACACACTCGCAGCAATTATTTTAGCGCAGTGACACAAAACCAAAGCAAAAGACTACCTGTGTTTTATACCTTCCACTATGATCTTATACCCCTTTTTATTAAGCTTGTGGCCAATGATCAGTTCGTTGTATTATTAAGTACCAGATTTACTACTGCTACTATTACTGGAGATACTTTTCCTACTCATGATTTCGATAGCGGAATTCAGTCAACCATTATGTATGACAATCCATATATGATATTCTGAGGAGTCATCATCGATCGAGACCTGCGCTGGAGTCCCCATGTGGCCGGTCTGAAGAAGCGCCTGACGACAATCTCACGAGTCACAACTCTTCAAATTCCTCGGAGGGAATACGTGGGGTACGTCAGCGCCCGCGATGTTGTAACCATACAGGACTGTGTTTCTCGGGTACCTGCAGTGCATTTTACCCGACTGCTTATAACAGTGACCTAAGTACAGTGTTTGTCGAATGAAACGTGATACTAGCAGCGCGTGGCTGCTGGCGGCGAGGGGGACAATGAGGGCGAGGGCGTGCATGACACATGGTGACTGTATCCGGTAGACAACGGTTCAGTGTGGGACCAGCCGCTTTCCGAGCAATCAGTCTTGGAACGTCAGAACGTTGGAGCGCTTAATAAGACAGCGACGAAGGTGCTGGTGAAATTCCTACGATCATCCGGACCCATTGAACGACTATGGCACTCCGGTGTTTCAGTGAGCCTGCGCGCACGTGTTGTGTGTGGGTTTTTTTTCTTGTTCTTTTTTTTCAACCTCTGTCTATCTCATTATTTCCTTCCTTACCTTTCTGTCTCCCCTTGTGCAGGGTAGCAATTTGGATATTAATCTTCCCGTTAACGTCCCTGCTTTCCACATAACCTTTATGTCTATCTCATATATGATAATACATTCATCGCAATGACAGGCTGTGAGTAATATAATTGTCAGTAAAACGAAGAGTATACGACCAATGAAACGCCGCGTGATTACAGGCTCTTTAGTTATTCATTACCCAGTGTCTGTTTACAGGTAATTGTAAACTTATTACACAGTTAGCTTGTACTTTCCCTCGAGTTTTCTGTTTCTTGCAGTTTTCAAAAACGTGTTCCTTCAAATAACGAAATGCCTTGTACAAGCCACACCTGCGTCAAAAGTGGCACAAAGACCATCTTTTGGTCCAACGGAGCGCGAAGCAGTAGATACGTACC
The DNA here is from genome assembly GCF_013339695.2 of Rhipicephalus sanguineus. Lineage (NCBI taxonomy): Eukaryota > Metazoa > Arthropoda > Arachnida > Ixodida > Ixodidae > Rhipicephalus > Rhipicephalus sanguineus. Next base: position 10,872,249 of record NC_051180.1, on the reverse strand, counting down.
GCTCAAGTGATCAAACCGAACATCCAAAGCGAAGCGAGCAGGGCTGGCTATACTTTTACAACCCAGCGGACCTTCGATGAGTAGCGGCCTCAGTGGACACGTGCCCTGAAGTTCCTTCACCGGTCGCCATTAGACGAGACACCGGGAGACGTTTAACGGACCACCGTTACGCTTGTAAACAACCTTGTCGTGGCGCATATAGCGCTCAGCTTCACGGAGAGGTAGAAGGTCGAGTTCACAAAAGCACTCAGTGAGCGCTGTCTCTGATTTGTCGGCTGTCTTCGCTAACAATATGTCAGTCATCAGGATTGGCTGTCCTCTGCTCCTGCGAAAAGTTCTAACGTAAGGATTCTTTCGTGAATATGTTAGCAAATTTTTGTATACGCGATGCGACACTCTTCTGGTCACTACTATCGCTGCCATTCACTTCGGCTGCTTGCCGCAGTATCTAAAGTCGTCGACTCGAATGTCTTCTACTTACAGATTTTCCTCTTGCTTCGTATAGAAGACTCACCGTACTCTCTCAAATGTTTTCCCATTTTTGAGATGACTGGTATTAGTTAAAGTCGAATAGAAGACCGAACGTGCCAGTTACATACTGGCGACGCCTGCATAGGTGTTTAGCATCGCATCATTACGACGGCGTGTAGCGACCCGCTGGCCAGAGCTCGTGGTCGAGTGGCGGCATGCGTTGGGGGCCGGTGTGCCGGATTGCCTCAACTGGCGCGGCCTCGCCAGAACGAAGCGGACGCGCTCGTGAGGCCAAGGACGCCTCATCGACCCGGGATCCCCTCCTTCTCCGGATCACACCGGAGGGAGGGCGCCTTTCTTGGACGGCAAGAAGGGACCACAGGCCGCCCATGCCACCACAGGTTGGCACAGTGCACGGCACAAAGGAACGGACGCTTCAGGGAAAGACCATGCGCTTTAACTGCTGATTACAGTTGAGTAGGCTGGCTGTCTTCGAATGCGCCCCGGAGCGCCGTTTCGTGTACAGTGAAGTGTGTTTGTCGCGATATCATTACGCAGTTCCATAATTAAAGCTGCGACTGCCCAATCAAAAACAAACAAAACAAAACAAAAGCATGAAATAATGCAAAACCGGTCAGTGCGTGCGTGCGCCAGTGCTTCCTAGGAAACTTAATTCCTTGTCAGAGAAGGCTACGGATGGCTTACTAACACACATGTCATGCTCGCTTGCCATCTGCGCAGCCTCAACAATCATTCGGGTGCGATCATTCCTGTGTTTATACTCGGTGACTGTGCGCTCAAAAAGGGGTGAACATTTACAAGACGCGCAGTGTTGTGCCAGAAACCCGTCTTTGCCATTTTTTACGTTGTTAGCGTGTTCCCTTATCCGGTGCCTCGTAATCCAAGCGTGTATGGTGCACGTTACAGCGTGCTGTGCTGTAGTCTTTTCACACACTCTGTCGCAGCAAAGACGGGTCAGAAAAGCGATATTAAATTGTCTTAGGTATACTTAGCGAAAGCCGTCACTCACGCATACAGGTATGTCCACGTGCACAATAAGCACACACATGAACATGTACAAAGCGTGGAATATTTGCGTTCTGCCTCCGTCGGAATGTAGCATACATCGCCGAAAATTGAAATAACAACCTCGTGCCCGGGAGCAGAACGCGCTAGGCTTATAGCACGAAACCGTGCCAGCAGCACCTGTGCTAGCCCTATAGATAACTACTGGCAAGTGCAGGTAAATCTGTGGACACATTCTGCAAGGAACCTTATGAAACAAATGGTGACGTGGAGATGGCACCATTTTGAACTCGTAGAGCGAATACTTCGCGAAGAGAATCGAGTGGAGGATGAATAACTCTTCATTTCCATAGATTTTCTGCAAGCGCTCATGAAAAAGCAGATGGTTGTTATAGAAAACTGCTGGCCTCCGTTACATCTGCGAAGTACTTCACCCGAGAGCTAGAACCCATCAACGGGAATGTATGGCGTAAAAAAAAAAATTGTTTCAAAGTGGCAGCAGTGACAGGGTGGCCTGCACCTCAGATTCCCTGTGAGGCGTCGGCTGACGCCGGAAAGGAGCTTTTGCTGACGGCTGTTAAATCTGCCGGAGTGTCATGTAAATATCGCTACAGCACTGGTGCATAGGTCAGGGGAATTAACAAGCATGACAGCGGCATACTGCTGCTACGCATACTTCGGAACGCATACTCCTACTACGAGACGACCAGCGAACGACAGCGCGCGTCTTCGCGCTGCCGGTGCAAATGTTTTATTGAATAGGCGCGGTCCCGACCATCCCTCTTAACGGGCAGCCTGCTTTTCGTGACTAGCTCTGCGTGTTTCCTCGTGCACGAAGCTCAATCGGACGACGGGAATTCTAATCGCATGCGAGTGCGACCCCGTGCGCCGTGTGCCCCGCAGTCGTCCCCCTCTTCATAATTATCCCGTTCTTCCTCTGCGCTGAGTCGATGCGTCACGCCACTTGTGCCGCTTCACGACGTCAGACATCGTGTTGTGCGTATGCTTTTTAACTTTGTGTCGGGATTTCTCGGAAAAGTGTCAGTAATTGCGTCTGATTGTTGAGTGACATTCCCGATCAGCTGTTTCAACGAACGAAGTTGCACAAGACTGAGTCCACATCTATGGCGGCGTTGTCGCTTGTAGCTGCAAAGAAACTCGGCAAAGCTTAGCTATATAAACGAACTTTAAGCGCCACCATCATGAACAGTCGGCGTGATTGGCACCAGTCTGTCGAAGTCAGTAGATAACCTTTTTAATGATTGTTGGGCCAAGGCACACCGAGCCTACGACCGACTGCTAACCCTCTCTCAAGTTCACTGTCGTACGTCACGATCGAAGTTTGATGTGGTCGAGCAGTAGTCATGCTTTGAACTCGCTGGACAACCAAGCAAAACACTCCATTCTTTCTGCAGCAAACGTTCGCGAAAAAAAAAAATCGAATAAGCGCGTGCCTGTAAACGATGCACAGCAAACAGTTTCGTATGTCTATAGTGGCTCAATGCAAGCCCCCCAGTTATAACTGTTAGAGAGCGTCCATAACTACTGTGCAAGTTAAATTAGGTTAGAAATTTCAATAAGAACCACTCAAGACTGGTTCTTCAAGGGTCTATAACAGAGTCTCATGTTTGCTCTCTCGGTGTAATCAAGCAGCCCTAGTTATACATTTACCTCGCTTTTTGTTTATTAGATAGTATTCATGATATTTTTGGCACTTTTGTCTAGCGCCGGCTACTCCTTTTCACAGGTGATAGTATACGGTAAAGTCACAGCAACGAAAAGAAAAAAAATACGTAAAATATTACCTAGGCAGAGTTCCATTTACATTAAAAAAGGGGGAAAAACACTGTCACGACTCGGGGCCGAAGCACAAGCTTCTCCCAAGATGTGGCATGGGGGTTGGGCCTCTGATGTATGGCTTGCGCCAATCGCCGGTATGAAAAAGTCAAGGGCCTTCTCCAATCAAATAACAACAAGCTTTAATAATGTGTTTAAAGAAAGATAAAGATATTTCCACAATAACCGAACAGTTATCTTGAAAACAAAGGTGAATTAGTTATACATTCCACAATTATTGCGAATAAGTGCAGTATGCATGAAAGTTGAAATATGTAGCGACAATGAGCAATATCGGATGGATGACCAAACAGCAAGAGCTGAACCAATAATTAGAGTTCGCAGTCCACTAAGTTCAAGCTATTGACATACGTAACCGGGCGCAGCAGAGTCCTTCAACACCGGCGCCGTTCATGAGCGACCGTCGAAGCTGGCGAGATGCGGCTCCACGATGACCGGGGGTGCTGGGTGGCTGCGTTGCGTCCCGGGAGTTGCCCAGCGTGGATCTCTTCTCCGGCGCAGAGCAGACTGATGAAGCATAGGATGGGGCCGTTTTTTATACGTTTCTCCGGCCGCCGGTCCCAGCTTTTAGTGTAGTTTCGATGCATCCTTGAAACGGTCACGTAGGCACTGGTTGCTACCGTGCATGGTTCACACTTCACTTTCGGTGTCCTTCACGGGCGAACCATTAACTCACACACAAAACACCAGTCACGCGGTCGCGTAGGCACACGGTCTAAGACGTAGCTCGGATACAACGTCCCGTGGTTCAGATTCCGCTGTCGGTGACTTTTACGGCAAGCCGTTTAATAATAGACAAAACAAAAGCACATGATCTGAAACGTGGCTCGGACACAACGTCCGGTGGTATCAGACAAAACACAAACAAAAGCACATGATCTGACACGTAATTCGGATGCACGTCGCTCTGCTGGCTGTGACCTTCACGGCAAGCCGTTCAATACCAGACAAAACAAAAGCACGTCACGTAGCTCAGATGTTCGTCTTAAGGCTCAGGCTCTGCTGGCGGTGACCTTCACGGCAAGCAGTTCGATAATAGACAAAACAAAAACACATGATCAGGCACGCAGCTCGGATGCTCGTCTTACGGCTCACGCTAACACACACTAAGCGGTGCACGTACGCTCACGGCACACCATTCTTAGAGCAGAATTAGAGCGCTTTCGCCTTGGGCGTAAGCGAAAAAAAAAAAAAAAAAAGAAACCCTTTTCATGGCGTACCTTAGGACATTATGCGCAGGCAATGTTAAGCATTTGCGACTTTTGTGACAAACACACACACACAAGATACAGTCTCGTCACATAACAGTATAGTTCGCATAAAATGTAATGACACGAACACTGCATATGCTGTAAATAACACGAAACGTCCAGTCACATAGCACCGAAATTCGCAAATTCCAGTCATATGAATACAAAATGAGTTCGCACATGAAGCGACACATACGACCACAGTCAGGTCAAAATGTACGCATGAAATCAGCTTTTGAAAGTTTTTCTCAATAATTTCCAAGTATGTCACTTCTTTCTAGGAACTTTTTGATTGCTAATAGTGCGCGTTTTTGCAAGGTATGTGTTGGCCATGGATCTAGGATTTTTCGTAGGCTGAAGGGCCTACGATCCAGTGCCATTAAATCTCTTACTTGTTGTCTTTCGTCATGATATCGGGGACATCCTAATAAAATATGCTGCATACCTTCATCCACGTGTCCGCATGCGTATTCCGGACTCTCTGCTCGTGAAATATTATGTAAAAAGTGTTTTGTGTACGCGGTATCCAGTCGGAGGCGGTGCACCAGTGTTTCAAAGGCCCTGCCAGTGTTTATCGTTAAAGGGATCCGGAATTGAAAAGTAGGGTCAATGCAAAATAGGTCTGAATATCTAAAAGTTCCATCAAACCATTTCGCTCTGCAAAGACGAGCTGACATCTGTCGCAGTATGCGTTTAATTAGCTTTTTTGTTATAGGTATTCCCGATGTATTATTTTTGCTATGTGCTTGTCCCGCTGCTTCATCCGACGCAACATTGCCAGGGATATTGCAGTGACCAGGTATCCACTGGAATAGTATTGTGATATGAATCAATGTTCTGTAATGCATCCAACTTAGCTAATTGCATAGATAAGTCATAGTCCCACCGTGTTACTTGCAAGTATTTACATATAGACGTGCCTTCTCGTCAGTCCATTCCAATTATATGGTCAGTTAGTTCTGTCTCTGATGTCACCGTATTGTGTTTTTTGAGTCAATAAATAATCAGTCGTTGCGGTCCCATAACGCTATATAAATATTATGTGCGGCATGTGACGGCAGCCAGTGATAACATTCCTTTGTGCGCTCTGTTTTCTTTTGCGCATGCCCAGTTCTACCAACTGGCGGAGCGGGTAAAGCTGTTCGTGGCGTACAGCGAAAGCACAGATATCACGTGCTTCGCACCCACCAATGACGCCATCGACAGGTTCCGCGAGAGCTACCCCAACAAGCCCATCGAGGTCACCTACCATGTCGGTGAGTCAGTGCAATCAGCGCGCATGCGCGGACAGCCACGCTGAGACACGATCATCGCCGACGGCGCCGAGTCCGCCGCTACGTCGGACATAAATATTACACACGGCGCTGAGCCAATGACAAACAATTCTTGCAAAATAAAGCTTTAGTAAACTCAAAGTAGGTTAAAGGCCCGCATTCAGAAAAACGTTTCCAGGCTATAATTGTACGCAAGAGCAAATACTACGTAGGCGGTAGACCAATGGCATAGAAGACTTGCGAACAAAACGTTTTCAGTAACTATGGCGAAATTCAAAAGAGTTTCGTTCGCAAGTTTCCAGTGCCAGTAGGGTTGAGAGCTGGACTAGTTGGTGAGATATCATTTTAACGTATGGTGTAGTAGCGCAAATTCGACGGGGACAAAGAGGACAAGAAGCAAAACACGACACTCGCTACTTAAAGAGTGGCATAGCATTTTCATGTTTGAGAGCAGCCTTAAAGGGGTGGTGCCACCAAATTTGTGGCTTGCGCGTTCTTTGCTGTAAGCGTTACCTATAGCTCCAGGAAGCATGATGCACGCACCAAGATTCATGTATTCTCGCTAAATAATTTAATATCGCCTTTTGATTTGGACAACTTTCGGTTTCGGTTTCTCGGCGCCGAGGTTGGGCAGTGACGTAGAAGTGTAGGAGGCGTGGTCACGTGACCACACAAGGCTGTGACGCACATATACTCTGTTCCAGAAGTTCCGTGCAGCACTGTGGAAGCTACAGGCCTTCTCAACCAATCAGGAGGGCGAGCACATCTAAGTGTATCCTTCCGCGCCCTGTCGTCTGCTAGCGGCGAGCGCTGCAGCGAAAGCGGCAAGAGCGTCTCGGGACACTGTGCAACTGCGCAGTGAGATGAGCTGTAATTGTGAAAGCGGTTAAATATTCTCCTCGGCACCGTAAAAGCGCGCGTCTTCGAGATACTTGCACGATATCGCACAGGAGAACCAGGCGCCGCCATTTTGACTAAGGAGTGACCAAATCTGCCACCGCGGACTAATCACAACCCAAGACTAGGTCCTCCGCGGCGCTGTGGACGCTCGGGCTGTGCGGACTACTCATAAAAGTTTAGACAGTGTCGTACCATTCCTTCGTACTTTATAAGTAAAAGCATAACACATACGATCCACAACAGCGTTATTTCTTTCGTCATTTGCATGTTATAACACGTACAAGCAAGAACTCTTTCTTCAGTATCATGGAGCCACAAAAATTGTTTTATACAGAAAATGCGACAAAATCGTCATACGAATCACAGCTACAACACGCAGAGAAGCCTTCAAGTAAAAATCCTCCGACGAGACCGCTTGCAAAAGTCATGAGGACAAACAAGGGGGTATACGTATATGGGGCACTACATCTCGCTTCGCAACAACCTGCGCTCGAGGGTCGTGTAGCCTTGACTCTGCTGCACGGAACTTCTGGAACAGAGTATAGTCAGGAAGCGATCGAAACTCGGCGAGTGATGGAGCAACCGATGCTTTGCCGGTACTATAGTGAACTAGAATATATTCTAGTTCACTACAGCCGGTACGTACGTTGCGGAAGTGGCGGGGGTACGGAGGTCACTCACGTTACTACAGCAGATTTGGTGTGACGTCACTACAACTTTCGTTGCCCATCCTACAGATCTACGTCAGTGTTGGCGCGCTAGCGATGGGTTTCGATCGGGAGAATGAGCATTTAGGTACACTTTGGAAGTGAATTAAAATATATTCTAAACGTTTGCTGTGTCCGACCCTTCGTGTGGAATGTCCTTGCATACAAAGGAAACCCACAATAGGCTTGTTATAGCCTCGAAATATGATGGCACCACCCCTTTAACAAAGTCATGTCCAGAAAAAATTAGCGAAAGCTTCAACCAACAAATTATCAGGCTAAAAAATGCTGGGTACGAAAAACACGTGGTGTGTAGATCGGCCAACAAGCTGATTAGTCACGTACGCGACAACTTTCAGAAAAAAATGACAAGTAATGAAAACAGAAAGAAGCTAGTGTCAGTTCCATATGCGCACAAGATTGCCCATAACTTAAAAAACGTAGGTAATCGATATGGCATAGAATTAGTTTTTTCGGCACCCAACAAGCTTTAAAAAATATGTTCCAAACTAGACCGTAAAGTTTCGATAGCAGCAAAAACTAATGCCGGTAGTTGTACGATAAATCACACAACAAAGTTTGTTAAGTGTAGCTTATCAGTTGTGTATTGCTTGCCGCTATCGTGTGGAAAGGTATACATCGGCCAGACGGGTCGTTGTTTGAACACCCGACTTTTAAAACATAAGCGGTCATTGGGAACTAATATTCATTCTCACATAAAGGGACACTGTTCTCAGTGTGGCTGCTCGCCACTGTTCAGTGACCCAACCGTAGTTTTCCGTCATGGGAACCAACTAACCAGAGAAATTGTCGAAGCCTTTCACATTAACAAAAGAAAAGATGGCTGCATTAGTCAGTCATCAGTTTCGTTAAGTAACCGAGAAGCCAGCTTCCTCGAAGGACTTTAATTGAAGTTAGTGTTTGCATGTGTCATACTTTCCTTCATGTTGTTTTAAATCTGTTTCAAGCACGTGTGAATTCCCGCCAATGTATTTTGTATTGATGTTACCCAGCGCTGCCATTTGTTATGTCATCTTAAAGTGTCTAAGCATAACTGCCGTGTACTATCGCTTGAGTGTGCGCAAAAAGGTTTTTTTTGTTGGCAATGATTCAGGGTTCGTAGTTCATTTCTGTGTCGCTAGGGATTTGAGTTATATATGAAGTGCTGCTTCTGAAATAAAACTAGTTGCGAGTGTAAAAAAAAAAGTAGCGAGTGTCGTGTTTTGCTTCTTGTCCTCTTTGTCCCCGTCGAATTTGCGCTACTACACCATACGTTAAAATGATTTCCAGTGCCATTTGCCAGCTGCCTTCGCGAATGATATGCCCAGCATTAGGACTGGCTAAGAATTTCTGATACGAACAATTCTAGCATAGGAAGTCAACCGTACACCAATAATGCTTTCCGTACCATACCATACCGGTTCAGGCAGCCAGACTTCCTCAGATTAATGGAGGTACACTCTTAGAAGAAAGGGCGTCGGGGCACTCCCTTTGTGAGAGTTTTGGCTTGTCCCGCTGGGCACTCCCTTTTCCGGGGTGAAACAACTCCCTCTAGACAGGGAGTGATTCAACGCCTCCTCATGGAGTACAGTACTCCGTCTGCGATAGAGTGAAAGCACTCCTCCGAGGGAGTAAAGCTATCACGTTGAAACAGCTTTGAAATAAAATTAATCGAGCACAGAAAATGGCACATTCATACGCGCACACATTCACGCAACCAAAACACGTAGAGCGCTCGCAACCGAAACGCATACATTAGAGGATTTTAGTCTGTCCGGCACCGGAATACCGGGTGTGAACTGCGCATACGCACGCCCGGTAAACATGGCCGCGCCGCTGAAAGCGATTGCCGTCCACCTCGAATCTATCAAGTGGTCGTCGCGCGCTCTGTCGCTCGTTATCTCCGAACTGATGCTTTTATTTGCTTTAGGTTCACGTCCTAAAGCTTCGACAGCAAGGTATTCGTGTCGATTCGGTACCGTTTTCGAGAGCCATACTCAAATAATCAACGATGTAGGCTTAGCGAGCGACAATCCCGGAATCTCGAAGGTCATACATTATGTATCGGTTAGTTGTTTTTATCCTCCATAGCTGGCGCAACTTGACGTGGCGGCAGCTACGGCACACAAAGCGGCTGCGAAAAAGAAAAATTTTGGCACTCGAACAGCGTTTCACGGAATAATTTCTGTAATGCATAGCTCTAGGGGTAATTAGAAAATGGACATCAATGTAAACACGCACATATGACAACACATACAAATCGCACACGACACAGAAATCGAACTCATGACCACAAGCACCGAAAGCAGACACTCTAACTACTACGCCACAGAGCCTCCGCGTGCTTCGTTGACTTTTCACGGCCTTATATATTTACCAAGTGGTTTGCAACGAGAGGGCGGAGCTTGCTACTTCTTTTTTTGCATCATCGGCGTGTGTTTGCGCATGGATTAGGTTAGTAAATAGTTAGCGCGGCGCCATGAACTCACGAAGGCCACCGTTAGCACCTTCAGCTCCGACTTCTGTTCGTCGTTTGTCGTGCCGCAAGAGAAATGATAAACGTGTGTTTTTTGTGTGTTCACCATACATCGTGGATGTCTCGCTCGCCCAAAAATTTGCCCATACCGGCGTGAAAAGTACCTTTAGATAGCGAAACTCACGTATGTGTATTCTACGAGCGTGTGCTGTTGGAAGAGTTTTGGTTATTTTTGCCGCGAGCTGCAAGTGTCGGCAGTGCGTTCTCAGCTGTTCGAAGACCATCATATGTCGCATATTTTTGTTACATACGTCGATGTCAGAGTTCCAAGGGTATTTTAGCGTGCACCTATACAAGCATGTGCATTTATTGCGCGTGTAGGTGCTGTTGCGATCTGCACGCAGGGTCAGCGGCACCTCTGAGCAGTTAGACGAATATTTGCGTGATGAGCACTTACGCGCGCTGAAGCACGACATACAGTGCTTCTGAATTAGTCATAGTCAGTATTTATTTGCTTTTATACTCGGAGACTAGCTACCTTTTACTAAGTAACCCTTACTCTTCCGTATCACGCCGTCGTTCAAATGTATGTCGAAGGCGTCCACCAAGGTTAAGCACGATGTCCATTAATTCGCGAGTGACAGGTCTCCCTTAAAATAGAAAAGATAATACTGTTGCGCCTCTGTATTGCGAACGTCCGCGTGTAGTTGGCACTACTCCTGAAGAGATTGTGCAGTACCTATTAAAAAAAAAAGGCATTGTATGCCTCAGTGAAACAGCTGTTCTTCAGAAAATAAGGTGTCATTTTAATTAGGATATTTTTGTCACGGCGGGACACAACTTTACTTTTTCGTGATTCAGGACAGGGGCGTAGCCAGAAATTTTTTTCGGGGGGGGGGGGGGGGGGGTTCAACCATACTTTAGGTATGTTCGTGTGTGCGTTTGTATGTGTGCGTGTATTTATACACATGCAAAATTGAAAAATTTCGGGGGGGGGGTTGAACCCCCCCAACCCCCCCCCCCCCCCTTGGCTACGCCCCTGATTCAGGATTACACATAGCACGAACATGAGTGCAGCAGATAAATAAAAACTGAAAAAAGTTGGTGCCATGTGCACTCCTACTACCTCGTGTACCTGTAGTTGATGTCCAAATCTATACTATACAAATTATGCGACCATTTATAAATGATCAACCCATCTATGTTCGATCAAAGTTGATCTGTTTCCGTTTACTGCCTGTCGCTTATTTGCACGATGTTTTGCAAGAATCATCGGTTCAACCCATCTGGTAGAACGCAAGCATTATCTGTAGCATGCAATGGTTCTCAGGGGGGGGGGGGGTGTCAGGGAAGCTATTTCTGGGGGTCCGCGAAACGTATCTTCGAAAAACAAAATACGCCTTTTTTGAAGAAACAATATGTCCAATAACAGCGGCCCCTCCGTTTCTTTTTGTTTCACCGCATAACAGTTATGCATTGCGGCGGAGCTGACTTGTACCTTCCATGAGATGGCTGTAAAGTTTTTACTGCAATTTTCTACCACCTGTGATTTTCCAGGCTTGCAATTTGAAGAGAAAGCGTAGCGAGAAACAGCTGAAATGTGGCGGCAGATCGCACAACTTAGTGAGAAGCTGTCGAGATTGAATTGGCGTGGCACTTTAGTTTGACCATTCTTTGCCACGGAGAAACGCAAGGCACCTATTTCACGCTGCATGTCGTGCTAATTTATAAGCCCCCCCCCCCTTACCTCTCACTGCAAGGGGTCCCTCATCACTTCCACCAGTCCACAAGGGGTCTCCAAAGCATCCATGGCTGAGAACCACGACCTATATGTCAAAGCCTGAACAATTTCTTTTACATGTACAAGGACTTTTTTGTTTGAATGCATTACAAATGCTTAAAACTTCAAATGATACAACAAATGCTGGTTGTAGTACTTTATTGGAATCAAAACAATAAGATCCACAATGTCAATGTAAATTATACATTTTCATCTACCACAGAACCTATGCTCATTATTGAACAGATGAAACAGCATACACAATGCAACTTGAGCACTAAGTCACAGCAGTAAAATATTATGAAAGTATAGTTCAAAAATTCATCACAAAGCACGACACATACACTTCGCAATGCCAGTATGCAAGTACAATCCAAAGAGATGGCATGCACAGCAGTGGCGTAGCCAGGGGTGCACACCGGGCCTACCCCCCCCCCCCTCGAAAATTTTTTTTGCTATGGCATACAGAGCCCAAAATGACAGTTGACCACATCTGCCTGCCCGGCTCCCACTTCAAATCAAGGAGTCGCCCCCCCCCCCCCCCTCCCGAAAAAAATTTCTGCCTATGCCCCTGATGCACAGAGAACTTGGTGTCTGCTTACACATGACGGCAACTCGATAAGTAATAAAGGCTTGCAACACTTAGGCATGTTGGTGTACCATTTTTCTGATATACTGCATTAGTTTGCCCTCAGGCATGAAAACATGTTACACATGATTGTGCAGTTCAATTTTTCGTATAAAGACCTGTGGTGTCGACCATAGATCCATTTGCCAAGGTTTGTAAACACAGTCGCCTTTATTCACATGTTTTTTAAGAAATAATGTAAATTTATAAAGTTAAGCTTGGGAACATGGCATTATTTCGCAACCCTATTCACCGTATTATTATGCATAGGTAGTAGACCAATGGTTACAATATTTAAATGCCAGCTAGTGCCATCCAATTCGACTGGAAAATTGGTTCTTCGTCACCTTCAACAGCTCAACTTATGGCTCGTGCAGAAGTACCACATTGAAAATGAATCCGAATACCATGACAGGAAAGTTACCTCGGAGTTAGGCAATAACATGCTTTGAATTAAAAATTGCCCATCAATGCTGGTGGTGGCTTGGCACATTAGAGCCAAGGACTGGACATGCCATGAGGTTGAATAAAAATTGAACAGGGAATAAATAATGGCTGTAAAACAGTCAAGAACCATGCTTACTAAATTAAATGAGTTAACATTCAACATCTTTTCAAGCCATGTAAAATTTTCAAATGCACACTGTTATTGGAAAGTTTGGACTCAGCACCGTGCATAACACAGTGCAGCAGTCCAAGTGGTGACAATCCTAAATACTGAGAGATGTACAAGATCATCAGTATAGTATACTGTAAGGCACAGGAGTGTTCACGGAAGAGACCGTCTTGTAGACAAACAGGTAGGCCAGAACTGTTGCTGCTTTGCCAAAAGTGTTCAGTCTTCCTGAAAAAGATATCAAGCAAAGAAGTCCATTAAGCTTTCTGCATCCATACAAAATACCCACTTGACTTCTCTTACTGCAGACTTTTCCGAAACAAACACAAAAATGCAAAATTAAGAAGCTGCCAAGTATTTTCTTGCGAGATATTCAATGAGTGTGCAGCACACTTTCATTCTTGTAATATCTAGAAAGACGCAGCATTATAATAAAGAAAGACGAGGCTCATTTGCTTGTCCATGTTTTGCTGCCATGTTTTTATACACATAGCAAAAGAACAAGGTACAATAGCTAGTGTGCAGTGTTGCTTGTTGTTTTGTGTAAGCAACTCCTATTACAAAAATAATTCATTTATCCTCAAAACTTAGTGCATGTCCTCCCAATTAAATTATTTAAAATCCTAGGCTAGACGAGACAAAATATAGATATATAGTACTTATGAGGCATGCCACAGTGGACAGCCTCGATTTTTCAATTTACATTTAAATATCAAACTCTGTTTATGCCAAAGCAGCATCTAGATGTCTTTCTTACAGCACTTCGGACTAAACCAGCGGTGCACATAGCACCTGCCTGTAAGCACTGCACCATCCTGCTTCTGCCAACTATGAAATGCGTGCACACTGAAAATTTTCTATGCTGCTTACTGCTTGCTATTACTTTAAATCTCCCCTAGCCAACACAAACTAGACAACCAATTAATATAACTATCAAGTGGAAATGAATGTAAAAATTTTCCTAACAGTGATAACTTAAATCACAAGGCGCATGCAGCCCATCCTATGTTAGTCCTGTTGTGACTCACAACAGGACTAACATTTGTGTCGCAAATTGTGAACGGTTTTGAAACTACCAAACACAAAAATAAAGTTAAACACCATAATAACAATGCGCTGGTGAGCTTCAATGTATATCGATGTACATGCCACTTCATTGTTAAGGTAACGCATCACAATACTGACCGTTTGAAGCAAAACGGGAATGCGAGCTAGTTGGCGGGTAATAGGAGAGGTTCAAGTTTAGGTATATATTTTCTGCTGAAGCAATAAAGGTCTCAGTTGTGAGTAAGCGCTCGTGCTGTGCACTTTCTTGTCCTTGTCTTCTTAGCACTGCCGTTATATAAGTACTGACCATTACACCAGGAACACTATGAATCCCTCACAATACAGTCAATATCATGCTACAGGTGTCTATTATCGAGGCACTCCACTGTAAATTCAATATAGTGTTATGGCGTGACAGAGTGCAGGTGCAGATTCTGTACACTGTATCGGATGACTGAGATAAGAGCTACCATGAAATTGGACTCAAAATAGTGATACTCTCAATGTTTCTAATGTATCAATGACTTGCTTCATTAAACACAGGTATGCATTGCACAATTCAGAAATGGATTCTATTTGATCACTCTCTCCTAACGAGATTGCTGCTACCAACCCAGGTTCTGTGAAGCATCCAGATGAGCTTCGAGAGTTCTTATCAAGCTGCTGGTGTCCACAGCTGCATAGCGTTGCATGTGCCATCTTGAGCACCATCTGCAAAGAAAAAAAGAAATGTACAGGTTTTTTGCAGTGACTCACTATTTCATGCTGCACTAAACAGCTGTAAAGAACACCAATACCCAATTCAGATAACCGGCATAAATTCAGTTAGACGTCCATGCATGAAACAATCTTTTAACTCTAAATTTATTATCCTAATGCACTCGAACACCAAGAACTAATTCAGTACATAATACAAAACTGGCAGTGTAGATAAAGCGTTTTTTTTTATCTCAGGGAAAACAGATTCCAGAGCTGTTTCATCGCTGCTCCCGTTTGATGTTAGCATTGAAAGTGCTGCTGTGCTTCTTATGCAAAAGTGAGCTTAGAGACAGACTTTACGAGGCATCATACTCTTCTTTCCTGTTTTGTTCTTTTTCTTTAAAGTTTCTTTTGTATTATCCTTTATTCCTCGTACCCTCTTCCTTTGCTCAGCATGGCCAGCCAGTTTAAGAACTGGCTAACGTGCCTGTCTTCCCATCCATTTCTTTCTTTCCTTCCTTCATTTTAAGTCTTGCAGCATTTATCAACTTCAGTAGTGTAGTGTTGCCAACTGCACAAACATTCATAACCTACAGCCAACCTACAGCCAACATAACCTACAACTATAGCCAACCACAAATTTCACTGCCTGTGCGAGACTAGAAAGAAAATACTTGCAGTTTCAAGTTCACTCCACACCTACCATTTCGTCAAAAACACAGCATTTGAGTTTCTGATAAATTAAGTTGTTTGCCGTGTATCATTCTAATGAAAGAGCTCCAAGCAAAGCAGGATAAAGCACGGAGAAGGTGCACAACAGCACATCCTTTGAGAATTTGCGATAGAGTCATCTGGTGGTCTGCGTTCCATTGTCTACTGCTTCTGGTGCTGCACTAAACACAATATTTACATTCATCAAGAAGTATGAAGGTAGGAAGCTTACATATGACTTACAGAAGTAAACCATAAGAAATGACGAAAGGTGTTCTGTTCTTGCTGAACATAGTTTTTTTTTTAACTGTGATAATGTTTAATGGCTGCTTAGCCTTGCTTCAAAGCTTCATAATATTCTCATGAGAGTCACATTTTTTTTAATGATTGTCCCTCTGCCATCAGTATTGCATTGAGCTGACTTGCACTGATGTGACTGAATAAGCCTGGCGCACCTCACACATCTTCAACTCGATGAGAATATTCACATGGAATCCAGGAGAGTTCAAGATGTCACTAATTATGTCACAAAATTGTCACTAATTAAGTGACAATATTGTAAAATGCACGTGCTTCACCATAAACGCTGTCACTTAGCAGACAACTTTCACATAATATGGCCATAATCATATCTCTGCAGCATAATTTATTCGCTCCAGTCCAACCTAATGACGTAATTACCCTATGGTATGCTGTTTTTTTTGTTTAGAGACGAACAAAGTGCGCAATGCAAAATTGTTATCGAAAAGTATTCCCACTTACTAATATTGGGGGGTTTTGGAATAGCGTACGCCAAGCCCGTAGCCACAGGGGAAGGGGGGGGGAGGGAAATTCTGATGGAGGGGGGTGTTTTACCGAAAATGAATTATGAAAATAGGAGTTTTTCTAAAAAAAGTGAAGGGCGCAACGAAGGGCCCCGGAAGTTTCGCCCATCTGTTTTTCTTTAACGTGCACTGACATCGCAGAGTACACAGGCGTTTAGCGTTTCGCCTCCACCGAAATGCTACCGCCGCGGCCGAGATCGAATTTCGGGTCGGCGGCCGAGCACCGCAACCATCGTACAACCGAGGCTGACAACTACAGCTGATTCAAATGAAAACAAAAGTTGCCCTTAATGCACACATGACGGAATGATAACCGCGGCCTCTCGCTTGTTTATATTTTCTGAAAGCACGCTGCCGCATTCACGCTTTATGGCAAGCAAAGAAATTGTATAGCACAAATTGTTTTCATTGAGGCGTACCCGCTCTTCGATAGAGTGGCCGTGCAAAGCGTGTGCCTTCACAAAAGCTTTTTAAACGCGCATCAGGCATCACACGTATGCGCGTGTAATGCTTTTACATTCTGCTTTTTATTGTACTTTCCACGCGACACACTGTGCAGCACTACACACGTGAGCGCCGCGAAACTGAGAACACAGAAGCACCACTTACCGTTCGCATTTCCGACTGTGCCTAACCAGGTGCTGGCCGAACACGCATACACGGAGGTGCAAGCACGCTTGAGTCTCCAGACCATCATGAAACCAACACGAACATGCTCACAGTACGGGATGTTGCACTGCAGTCGCTAAATGCCGTTCACGTCCAGCGTTGAGATCACAGTCGCGCACACACAAGACACTGGCACGCACAGCCGACACAGCTGAGCAATTCGGAAACTTCGATTACCGGGCAACGGGAGAAAATGGCGAAGGCAGCGACGGGCGACGGCGAGACTTCGACTTTAGCACGCACGCTTCTCCTCTCCTGGTGTGCGTGTGTCTGTTTTGTTCTTATTTTGTCTTTCCTCGCTCGCGCATGCGTCGGAAGGTTGCGTTATCGTGTTTCTCGGCGGCTCATGTAACAGCCCTCCCGTTTAGCGGCCGCTTGAAGGAAGTCGCGTTTATAGACGTCAGACTCTGCCCAGGCGGCGCTGCGAAAAACACCGCCACCAGCGCCCTCATCGTAGCCCTGGCACTAACTGGGTAGTGCAAGGAGAGCCGCCCGCAAGCGAATGTGCATAGGCCGCAATATAACCCGGCTCCTCTTTCGTTGGTGTCGAGGCGCGGTTTCCTGAAAATCAAGAACCTGGAAAGCGTCTTCCGTCAATCCACGCTTCAGAAACAAAGGAAGCTGATCAAAGCGAACTGCGAGTACAATGCAAAATAAGTTTTAGTTATTCCCGCGCGCTGCAACTCGCAAGTACAAGCGAGCTACCGAGTTCGAGGCAAGCCCTCCGACATACGTTCTCTAGAGCAGCATTAAAATCGGGTGTATACGTATGCCACAGCGATAAAGTACCTACATACACGATCAATTTACTTAGCTATGCATCTTACGATCAGTGGTACAAAACTCGGTTCATCAGGGGCGAATGGCTCCGGCGATTTTCGCCTTTTCAGTTGCATTCTCCCTTAATTCATCTCTCGCTTCCTGTGCATTGGAGTGTTTTATTACGCATTCTCAAATGGTCTCTTGATGGTCGTCTTCCGTTTGTATGTACTGCAAATGGGGATACGTGCGTGTCCACTTTCGCGGGGTAACCAAAGGCAAAACCGTGGCCTCCGAGATAGCTACGGCAACCGCGGAGGACACGGGCGAAACAAACCTGAAGGGGGTCACGACCAACATTCTGCGATTTACTTGTATGACGCACGTGGTGTTAGCTAGTTAGAACCAGAACTCTGAGCCTTCAAAACGTACATACGTCCGCGATGCTGTGTTGTGACGACCAACTCGTCGCGGTGTGCGTATCACGCGTCTCCAGTCTGCCTCTAGCTGCTCACTTCGTGTTACACGACAAGCACCGCGGTCAGAGCCTCTGCTGAGCTTCATACTCAAGGTTACCACGGTTTTGCATCAGGGCTACGCAAAACAGCACAGCCACACATTCATGCCACCGGCTGTGGAGAACGCGGGTACTTCGCTTACCCAACACGCTCGCAACGGCCCGTATCCAGCGCTCCCTTTCTTCTTCGTACGACAACTATGGAAATCGGTAAAACTGAACGTTGTTATTCAGTCTTTTACGTCCGTGGCAATTCACAACGCAACAGTGCGTCTTTTGCGGAGTTTCTTCGTAGCGTGCGGAGGGCTCTCGTCTGCTGCTGTTTTCGCCGTCGTTCAGGCGAGTGATCCAGCAAGCACTTCACGACGGTTCGGTGGCGCGTCCGACTAGCGGAGAGCAATTCACAGCTCTCATTCTGAGTGCTAAATGCGCAAACACACGCGATATTAAGCTCAATCGTTGTTTCGCACTCGCTAGTTGCACCTGGTCCCATAGCAAACTGTACGAGAGAGTCGGTCTATGCACTACTCAATACTTCTTCGACAGGTGGCGCCACACATCTTGGAAACTCCAGAGTCTGACGTCTATATATATCTGTTATTTTGACGCGATAGCGTCAAAGAGCTCGTCTCGCAGGAATTCCGGTGTCGGCGGCGTCGGCGTCATTGGTTCTGAGCGAAAGAGCAGCGTTGGTTGGTCGTGAGCGAAAATTCGAGGTAGATGCAAAGAGAGAGAGGGCGTTTGCACTTTGGCTTTCCTTGCGGCACTGTGTATATGTCTCCATCGAGAAGCGAAGGCAAGCTATAGCGATTGAGAAGGCGATAGTGTGTGTGTGCGTGTGTGTGTGTGTGTGTGGGTACATGCGTGTGTACGAATATCGCTCTCGCGTTTTAAAGGCGAAACGTAAGAGTCCCCCCCCTTTTTCTTTCTTTTTTTTTCTCATGCTCTCTGTCCACAGCATTTTATTGCGTACGCTGCGGCGTGCCGCCTCTAGTCAGTTTATAGCTAGGACCTGACTCAGAGTGTGCGTACGTGTGAGTATAATCGCGTACATTTATGATCGCAGATTCTTTGTGCATGTCAGCGGTTTTCGTCGCGATAAGTTGACGAGGAATGTATCGCCGTCACTTCATCGATTGAGCTACTGCCAAAGATATTAGACTGCACGAACTTTTCTTTACAGCTCCTTATATTTGGAGAGTTGCAAGACTAAAACAAGCTCTGAAACAAGCTCTTATATGGCAAGAGAGTAAAACAACCTTTTACTCTCTCGTGGGATGCGGGAGTGAGACAGGCACTTTACTCTCTTTTGCCAGGAGGAGTGAAAGGCCTTTTCACTCCTCCTGGCCGAAAGAGAGTAAAGCGCCTCCCTGAGAGAGAGTATAATGAGATCTGTGGGAGTAACACAGCTCTATAACTCTCACTGCAGGAGTTTCAGTTTTTAGAGTGTATGCAATAGTTAGAGGTTTATGAGATGGTTTCTGGGCGCTGAGCGGATCTTGCACGTGCGACAAGAATCACGGCCGTAATCGCAAACTGGTTCTTGCGCTTGCACTCTTCGTATGGCCTGATGCCAGCCAATTGTTATGTTGAATGAACGTATTGCTGGAGATGGCTGCCGGCCAACAGAATTCGGCATTCACGCGAATTATGCACACCGCGAATGTTAATATCGCTTAGAACCCAAACAAAACAAGTCTAAACTGGCAGATGACCTTTTTAGGTCCCATTTTTCGTGATTATTTTTCTGCAGTAATACTCGTACCCCTCTTAGCATCAATGGCATGGAGTGGCAGATCCTCCAAAAAAGAAAGGCGGTCTGCGGGAAAGATGCGGGATATACAAAACAAAAGAGAACAAAACCCTGATTGATACACCACTATTCTCCTTGTAGGTCATGTGATATAGTGGTCGTACGGTGAACGCAAGTATAGTTAGCGATAGTTTAAACGATGGCGTTTGGAAGCAAACTGTTTACAAGTCTCGTATCTCAAGCGAGTAGAACGCTTTTGCTTAAGCTATTAAAGTTATGGGCTGAGGCGAGTTATATTCGCGTGCTAGTAATGACGATGGTGGTGATTTACAAGGTGAAAACGCGCCACTATGTGAATAAAGAGACGACCGTGCGATGATGCAGGTGGTCGATTCATGATCCGGTGACCCCGCTTCCAGGCAGTCTGTATTTATAGCGCGCCACTGTCCAATGAAGTTGAGCCTCTCGGCACTTGTTCAGCCATTTCGGGAACAGCCTCAAGAATGTGCAGTCGTATACGATTGCGATTATGTGTTGCAACAAGCGTTACGATAGCGCGGGCGTATTCCGTGTTGGGAGTACCAGGTCGCGCAGCCAAAACTAAATGTTGCGCCACAAAACGCCCCTAAAACAGAATGCGTGCGGTGCAATTAATGACGTCATTTTTAGCCGCGAATCTTGTTTGTTTCGACATTGTAGACATCGGCTCGAAGTGTTAGCTGGCAGCTCTGTGTGAGACTCAGAGCTGACACGAAGTGGAGTAGAGCACCTTACATCCATCACATTTAATAGCCTGGCACATTGCAAGCAGCGCTTACTGCTGGTAAGTCCACGTGGGTTGCTACTTCAGAAGCACACGTTGTTGGGCTAGTCGGTTCATGTTCTTTCACAAGCCACGGATGTGGCTATTTCGCGCAAAGAAATCACAAGGGGAGGGTTAAGGGGAGCGCAAATAAAAAAAGTTCTTCTCGACTGCCTTTCTTGCCTTGGAACTGTATGTATCTGCATCCATTGCCACGAAGCCACCGGTTTTATCTGCTTGAAGCAAATACAGATTGCTGCGCTTAAAAAATGAGGCTACTGCGCTCCCCTTAACCGTCCCCTTGTGATTTCTTTGCGCGAAATAGCCACATCCGTGGCTTCTGAAAGGATTGCTACTTGCGACGCTTTTACGTTTGCCTACACGCGAAGGGCAAAATCGAGAAAGTAACACTGAGCAACAATACCTTGATGTGGGCGAGTTGCTGCATCTGAACAGAGTACGTAAAGAACGCAAATGACGGCGACGAAAGAAACAGTCCTGCCGTACGTGTTTCTTTCGTCTTCATCGTTTGCGCTTTTCTTGTATCCCGCAAATAACCAGAATAACTGATTGCTGGGCTAGTTCGTTCATTACAATTCATGTAACAGCGCGAGAAAAACAAAGGAAAGGACGACGATAGAGAGAGAGTGAAAAGAGCGCCCTCTTATCATCGTCCTTTTCATTTTTTTAGCGCTGTTACATGAGCTGTAGATAACATTGATCTATAACACAGAGTTTCATTTCTTATTCTGTTCTTAAAGACGCTTATGTGAGAGTTCTCAAAAGCGAACGCAAATAGCACTTTTTGACAAAAAAAAAAAAAATGTCGCCCGCATCTTCCCACGGGGGGAACTCGAGTAAATGCGTCGCAGAGTGGTGGGGGCATCGCGTGAATGTTGCGTAATTGGGTTTCGCAGAGGCGTCGCGCTGCCCGAGTGGTGGATCCGCTGCTCGACGTTCACGAACGGTTGCTGCTTCTCGAGCACGACGTTCAGGATCCACAGCCCGTCGTTGCCGTCTCGCAGCTGCTTCTCGTTCCCCGAGTGAAGGATCCGCAGCCCGTCGTTGCCGTCTCGCAGCAGCTTCTCGTGCACGAAGTTCCGGGTCCGCAGCTCGCTTCAAACGCTTGCCTTCAGCGTCGTATGCTCGTCTCTTCGCAGCCTTGTCTTTTGCGTTGCTTGCTGTTGTTGACGCCAACGACGGTGAGGGTGGGGTAACGTTGCCTTCAACGAGTGGTGGGACACTGATTGAAGGCACTGTTGCTTCCATCGCATCTACTCGAGTCAAGCAAAGCGTCAAGTCAAGCGAAAGCCAAGTAAAGACGCCCTTGACTGAATTCCGAACGCGCGCTCCGCCGTTTATATACACACCGCCCGCGTTCGATCGAGAGGAGGGAGGGAGGGAGGAAGAGGAGAGGCCTGCTGCCGGCACGAGACGAGCCGAGCATGCGCAGTGGGGGTGTGGACGGCGGCCGACGCCGCAGGTGCGACTAAGAAATGCTCCGCATTTAAAACACAGGCTGTGGCCGCAGGGCTTTTTGAGATGCTGAGCGAATGCGGTGACGTCATGCTCGGTACGCCGCGTTATGTGCAACAGCAGCACTGCTCATGCGTGGCCTCCTCGATTAGCTCCGGCAACGCCACGTCACGAGTTAGTCACGGAGGCCACGGTTGAAGATACGAGAGACGCTTGTTCACGTAGCGCTCGGCTGTTTCACGTTATTCCTGATATCATAATACAGCTGCAGAACTTTCAGCTTCGCTATACCTACTTGAGCCTTCGTCACATAAACCGCGCTGTCGCAGTTCGGATCAGTGCGCGGCGGGAACCTTCCGTCGCAGTGCAGCACGGCTCCGCCAAAGGAACCGAAGATGACGTAGTTTCCACGCCCACACTTTCGGCGTGCTCGCGTGGGCGGAGTAAGACAAACTTTTCTTTCACGTATTCTAAACCTCCTGCTGCAACAATCGCGGAAAATATTACGACACCATCGACAATAATGTCGGTCCTTGCTAACCACGAAGTTTTATGGCATTCTAAAACCTCTTCAGCTTCCCTTTAAGATAGTGAATAGCGTTCCCCTTTCTGTGAAAACAGAACCTGCCACGCGTTTACCTACAAGTGACAGCGTTTAGCTTCCTAGAAGGAGTTCGGTTACAGCGAGAGGTCGTTAATTTTCACTAGTGAGAAACCCGCTACGCACCATTAATTCTAAAAAGGATGCGAATCAAGGTGTCCTCATAAAAAAAAAAGAAAAAAAAAACTTTAAAGTTGCAAGTAAAGCTGCTATGGGGGCTAGTTGGTGCGAATACATGGCTTGTTCGCGCTGCCAGGAACTGGACGACTTTGAAACGGAAAAAGACATACACATGGTGAAGCGCGTACTAACAGTATACTTCTTGAAAACAGGCATGCCAACTTAGATATGATGCCTTGCATGTGGTTGACGTGGACGGTGACGTTTTCACTTTGCGCGACGTGGGCTTTTTCGTTTGGCTTACTTTCTTTTCTTTTTCCCGTGTCAGATATGAGGAAGTGTGCGGCAAGAAAATAAACAGTTGTTGGTACGCGCTTCACCCTGTGTGTGTCAAAGTTTCAAAGTCGTCCAGTTTGTGGCAGCGCGAACAAGCCATGCATTTAAAGTTGTATATTCGCGTTTCATTTTGACGTCGTATATTTACGTTTAATTACGAGCAGCAATTCAAAACCCGCGTAATACAAGGCAGGAGCGTTTACAATGACGATCTTCTCAGCGCTTACAAACAGATTTTCGCACTTCTGGCATCAACTGAGCTTAACAGGTTTACAATTTAGCAGCAAACCGCACTTTACTCGCTCCGTCAGTGTTGCCAACTAAAGGCTCATTGCGCGACTTCTGTAACGCTCTCGGCCTCGTGACACTTGCGACGACAACAGATTAGAAACATTTACCTGTGGTACGCGCGCAGTGACACGTATCGAGCAACCACCACAAACTCACGCCTGGTTTGAGAGGACCGTTGTAAACGAAAAAAGAACACAAACGGAAAAAGGTGACGCAACACAAAACTCGCGGTCTTCGCACACTCGCCGCAGGCATCCAGGAAATACCGAGCCTCGGCGGGAACACATACCGAGGGCGCCTTTTGTCGTCGGAAGAGCCGGCGTGCCTGCCACCCGGAGCCGTTTTCCGCGTCACAGCCGGGGCATTCGCCCCGCGGGAAGGCAACGTGCCGCAGCTTTTAACAGCGCTCCCGCGCGAGCTTTGACGCTCTTCGTGTCGAATTCGGCGCAGTGCTGTAGACGCTGGCATTTAGGCACGACAGTCACGGCGGCATGCGGTGTCACTGGAAATGCCGTTGCACGCACATTTCGTGCAGGCTCGGCATTTGACACAATCCTATAGCACGGAGCTGTGCGGTTCCCCCGTATTCAGGACCTCGATTTACAAAGCCGCCTGCTCGTGTGCGCTGCAATGACTCCCAAGAAAGACCTCCGGGGTCAGTCGTAAGAGAACAGCTGACGACGGGCTCTAACGTCCTCAAGCTGCATCTGGACTATCGGAAAGGCCATGGTGGAAGGTTACGAGGGATATTCAAAAACGAAGGGGTGGGGCAGTGGGGAGGGGGTGATGAAAGCCGCTGGAATGCGGACTGAGCCTCCGACAGACATATGAACCAGCCCCGCGTATTGATCGTGGCGGTGAGAACAATGTTAGCGGAGGTACCGACCAGTGAAAAGGAGCCGCTGCGAGTGAAGATCATCTCGGAGTTAGTCCATGCTACATTTTAGTACTGCGACGTTTCAACAGGCGGTGGTTCCTCTGAGCGCGAGAATGTGTCAACTTTCGAAAGTCACGTCGCACTCGTCACACGTGCCGCTCATTTTCATTAAACTTCCCCTCGTTTGTTGCGTTCTTTTGACGATGTATCAAAACTTTGCGAGGAAGTGAGAGAAAGAGAGATTCCTTAACGATGTGGTGGAGGTATACTTTCCTGGCAGTACATCCAGCACAAGGCTGATGCTCACACACGCAGCAGATATTGTAGTACGAAGCACACGTGGTAACATGCACTTACAGCGTCTGTTTCAGACCTCTCACAGCACAGAAGGGATTTTTTGGCGATCAAAAGGCTTCTGTATGGTATATGGCTCACACATTATGCAAAATGGCCGTCGGCCGTTAGAGTTCATAAATTGTGCGAATCATAACGGAGTTAATACAACGACAACTGCTACGAGCGAGAGGTCAGCAAGGGAGGCGCAGTCGAACGCGAACCTTACTGATCCATATCGAGCACCAAGCTTATTATCTAACCCAATCAACTAGCCAAATCTATTATAGGAATGTCACATAGTCTCAAGTGGTTCTTTTTCTCCGAACGAAATGGTCGTTTACCCGCCACGGTGAGTGGCTATGGTGCTCGACTGCTGACCCGCAGGTCGCGGGATCGAATCCTGGCCACGGCGGCCACATTTTAGATGGAGGCAAAATTGCTTGAGGCCCGTGTGCTTAGATTTAAGTGCAGGTTAAAGAACACCAGATGGTCGAGATTTCCGGAGCCCTCCACTACGGCGTCTCTCATACTCATATCGTGGTTTTGGGACGTTAAACCCCAACAGTTATTATATTATATATTTAGAAATGGTCGTTTGCTCTTGGTGTGCATGGGAGGGACGCATACGCACACACACGAATGGGAATCTTTGAGTGAGTAGAGCTGCAAGATGGGCTTGGTGGTGTTGACTCATCTTTAAAGGTGGGCTAAGTGAACACAGACACTGCAAAGAATGAAAAAAAAAAAAAATGCAGGACACACAAAGCTGGGCACAACGGACACACAGCAGTCGGTAGTTTGCGCTCAACGTTGTGTGTCCTGTATTTTTTTTGTTCTCCGCAGTGTCTGTGTGCACTCAGCGCACCTTTTAAGATGAAAAGGGTATCTTGGATTATGTATACATCACCTGTTTAAAATTCATGTCCCAGCAAAAGAACTAATGCGGCACGCAGCTGAGATTCGTACATGACAAGGGTTTGCACACAAGCGCAAAACTTTATTTCCATTTTCGGTAGTGTGACGTTCAAGCCAGCCGTCTTCCAAAACTAAGAAAAAAGCACTAGAAAAAGCGATGACTGCTAGACTGTGAGGACCTTTTTGTTCGTGATACTGCAGTTCGACGAGTGCACCTACGCGTTCGCCTCTTGTAGCCCTGCACGAAACTGTTGAGAGAACGCGTAGAAAACGCCAGACGGCGTGTTTGCGTGCGCGATTGATTGCGTGATTGTCCTCTGCCCTCTGCGCCACCCGGCGTGCTTGCGGTAAAAGCGAGCGAGCTACGCTGACAGCGGCGTGACGAGCGGCTTCCATTTAGAACGCTTGATATGCTCGAAAGTTCGCTGCGTAGAGTAAAAAAAGGCATGGGATGTATTGAACCCGTAAGAAAACCTCGCAAATGCTGTTTACCGCGCGAAAAGAGTGAGCGTGAGTAGACAGTTGCGAGAAAGGCGTAAGGTGTGGTTGAGCGCAGTTTCGATTTGACAATAATGTATAGTAGTTATACTTTTGTTCCTTAAATTTTGTAATATGAAACTTGCACAGCATTGTTGAGGAGGTGACGATATAAGGAACTAAGGAATATTTGCCTGCAAAGTCGTTAGAGCGGAAGTGCGTTATCGACCGTAGAGAATCGCGAATTTTACCAGCTGGCTATATGTCTGAAAAAACAAACAAACAACGAACAGCATTGTGACGGACATTGTGTACTAGTAAAGTTTTTCCTCTGCAAATTTTACAAATGCTCGAGCTTGAGTCTTTATTGGCTTGTCTACAATGCTATAAGGCTTTGTGTCGTCCTAAGTCCATTGAACTTGATGTGGCTAGTCTAAATTCAGTAAATATTGCTCATAACCGCCAAGGTATAGGTGAGTTGTACGGCGCTGCACTTCTGAACACTAAGTCGTAGGCTGGCACGTGACCGGCGCAGCCGCATTTTCATGGCGGTCACTATCTGGCCACCATGATGTGCCTGATTACCAGAACGCTGCTTAACGACGTAAAACCCCAGAAATGAACAAAAAAAAAAAAATATTCCCCATATGATGTATCTGTAGGTCTTTTATAGCTATTGTATTAAATATTGTCGAGGAGACAGGGCTTGGTAAAGGCTGCCAGGAAAGGCCACGACAATATACGTACATAAATTTAGACGCCACAGAACTCCATTCTTGTGCTAGCGACAAGCGTACAGGAATGTGATCTCTCTCTCTCTCTGCACACACACACACACACATATATATATATATATATATATATATATATATATATATATATATATATATATATATATATATATATATATATATATATATATATATATATCAAGAGAGAGAGTGAGAGTTTGACTCAAGGAGACGCAAATCACACAGCGAGCATAGTGGGCACGACAGCATTTCGATAATAGCCGCGAGCGTGCTCTTGGAACGTGGTAATTCTTTAATGGAAGTTTCAGCATCATGATTGGGTGAAGTGCCCTAAACGTACGGCTTTTTTGAACAAGTTAAGTGCAGCTGCGACGCTATGACCTCCAGCGGTGCCCGCTCCGGGTCCTCCTGAACTAACTGGACTTTAATACATTTTCTGTATCCAAAATTCTTGGACCATGGACATGCGCCTCGAAGGCGTACAAGGCAAAAAAATCGTCACTGACGTACTTGAAATAAACAGGTCTGT
This sequence comes from Rhipicephalus sanguineus, assembly GCF_013339695.2. NCBI lineage: Eukaryota > Metazoa > Arthropoda > Arachnida > Ixodida > Ixodidae > Rhipicephalus > Rhipicephalus sanguineus. The sequence continues at coordinate 10,844,773 of NC_051180.1, read as the reverse complement.
GCGACCACCGGTAGACTTGATGTGCTCCCCCTTTATCTCTCTCCCCCAGTGCAGGGTAGCAAACCGGATGTGCGTCTGGTTAGCCTCCCTGCCTGTCCTTGCTTATCTCTCTCCCTTTTTGGGCTAGTTGGTTATGTACATTTGAAGGTAGACTCGGACAAGGAAGACACGAGCGCTATCTCAGTTGAAACTCGTACCGTTCGCCTTCCTCGTCCGTGTCGTCTAGCGCTGCGACCCCTTCCAGTGAAATACTCTTTTACGAACGTCATTATCCTAAGACGTTTTTGGTGAATACTGGCCCTGGAAGTTCCACAGTAGCTAGCTTGACGATTGGCTTTTGTTTAATTCCTGTGTATCGCTCTCTTTTCAGTTTCGCTCAATTTGGCGGAGGACAACCTTCCTTCGTCGGTGCCAACAATTGCCAAGGGTTCACCGCACCTCTACCTCACCAGGGCGCGGGACAGGGTGAGAGCTCTTTGCCTCGCCAGAGTCCTTCACCTCGCGGACACGCAAATGTAGATAAGGGCGCGTTTCATGTTCTCTTATCGCTGACCTGAATGTGCCTTGACCTGAAAACCTCACATTTCGTATGCGCTATACCACTATACTAGTCCGAAACTGTGTTTACGAGTTTCTGCGCGGCTTTCTGGCATAATTAATTGCACAGTGTCAAGGAAACAATCTCGTAAAAGCACCGGCTAGTTTCAGACCAAGCTTCGATGCATGCCTGATGGTTTATATACCAGTAAGGCTTGTTTCTTGTTGGGCTTAGGTGTAGCCAGATGGGAGGTTTCCTGCACTGCGGTGAATAACGTAGTCATAAGGGAACGAATAAATCTCCGGCCTCACACATAAAGAATGTACCAACGATCCAAGTACGTGCCTTCTGTGCCTCCTCGCTCACCGGGCCTCTTCCAACAGGCGCCAATCAAAACTTTATTGTTGCGGTCTGCCTATGTCGAATGGCTAGACATACCTTACATACCTAGACATACCTGGGCAAACAGACATTATCGATGTGGCTAACGGGATTCATTAGAACAAATAATTTAGAATAGCGAGTAGTTTGTATAAAATTAATTGATGAACCATGGCGAATGCGCTGACCACGTGACAAGGTATATTTGAACTAAAAAGAATGCGCTGATTGTGTACTAAATATAGCCCCGTCGTTTGAGCCATGTGAGACGTTTAGTCCGAGTTGGAGTTCTCGTAATTACGAAAGGAAAATATGGGGAAACCTCCTAGTGGGGAATTCAAAGTACAGGTTGGAACCGACATATGGAAAAATAATGTGCTATACAATGTGCTATAGAGCTTGTCTGAACAGCAATAAGAGCCTCAGACAGGCTGGCCGATGTTTCGATAGGTGGACTCATCTTCGTCAACTCAGACAACCTGTATTGGGGAATTCAGAGTGTGCGCAAGCATTGCTTGGTATTTTTTATGAAACCAGCAAAAGCGTAGGGGCCAACTTTCTTTCTGCGCCGATTCTATGGTATGGTTACTTGTTGTGGAAATTTACTGGGCTGCCTTTTTTTATTTATTTACTTTCTTTTTTTTTTGCGCCGGCTATATTATATGTTCTAAAAAGACAGGGCGTGCAAACACGGGCACAAGAAAGAAGTCAGGACACCACAAACCCCGGCGTTTGTGGTGTCGTCCGTGTTTGCACGCCCTGTCTTTTTATAATGAATACTTACCAACTAGCTCAGCTCTCTGTTATTCTAAATTATATTATGTGGTTACTCGTTGTGGCAGCTGTAGTGGCCTACCTCGTTTCGGCGCCAACTGTAGAGCATGCTAACTTGCTGCGGCGAAAACTGCAATGACCTACTCTTTTTTAGTGCTAACTATATGCTATGGTTACTTGCTGCGGCAACTGTACTGTGCTGCATTTTTTTCACAACCTTTACCATATAATTACTCATTGCGGCATAGCTTACACGCTTCCAAAGCCTTTTTTGTACGTGTGAGCTAAGTTACGAGCTACGCGCTTACGCTTGCTGTGTTCTTAGTACGGCTCCGTCCTGAACATGCATAAATTTGTAGAGTAGTAAGTTATCGGTATTTAAGCAGAGGTGTGCTCAGAGAAGCAGGCTTATCTCATGAACCTTTACTATATGTTGGCGTTGAAGGCCATCGCCTGACGGACATGCGTCATTTCCATTAATCGTGCTTCTATCTCGTTCAAAACACGCCCCGTAGTCACAATAATGTTTAGTAGTCGTTTGAATGAGGTAGTGCGCGAGCTAATATTTTTTTTTTTTTTTTGTCGGAAACATTGGTCCAGTGTTGCCGGAGGGCTCTTTCTTTCTCTTTTTCTGACTTTTTTTTTGTGCAAGGTGTTGAGTAAAAAGAGAGAGCGGGGGAGAAACACAAAGGAAGGGAAATACACGGAGGTCAACCAGAAAGAAAAACCTGTTTGATACCCAACACTGAGGGAAAAGTGGAGGGGAACGTTCAGGGAAAGCAGCGAGAAGACACGTTGCTATGCTACATATTGGAGTGTTCTGAAGAACATGACAGCGATGAAATTATTAAAGGCTAGTCTCGCCAACAGCTCGCGTTGTTCACCAACCTGACTTGGCTTCCTCGCAGTTCTTCTTCGTCAACAACGCCAAGGTGACTCGGCGGAGGGAGCTTACGTTTGAGCAGTACAAGCAGAAGCTGTACGTGATTGACGATGTGCTCGAGGCATTCATTCCGACCAGCGGTGTGACACCGAACGCCTTCGAATTCCTCAACCAGCCATCCATCTACAACCTCAACCAGAGGCTCGTGTGAGTGACTCTCGCCTTTATGTTTTCCCGTCTACGTGCCACAAGCATGGTATGAGCTGGCACTCATATGCGCTTACGCGAGTTACAGTTTAAGGACTGTGCAGCCTGTTTGAAGGGAAGACGCGTATGGACGGTCACAAAGAAGTGCCACGTGAAAGGCAATGTAGCAGTAAATTCGTTATTTTATTACAATTGTCTCTCTTTCTCAGCAGCAAGTAAAATGATACAAATGACGAAATCAGTAATAAGCGGACGCTAGAGCAGCAGAAATAGAATAGACTTTTGTTACATTTAACTGAACTACGTATAGCATTGCTTGGTCAATGACGAGTCCATGAGGTAACCGGCTGTTATTTAGCGTTCGCATCCCACTTTATCGCCTTTAATAAAGAAAACATTTATGGTGTATGCGTCACTGATACGGATAATAATATGATCAAGGTCCTCGCTCTGGAAGCATCCCCCACACTTCAGCGTAGCTTAAATTACGGTGTCGATTTTTTCTTGTTTTATAATTTTTATTCTCGTCGGACATTTTAATGTACAACGGCAGAAATGTTAACAAGACAGTTAACAGAGTGCATAAATTTATCGGACGAGCGATTCGTGCTTGCAATTTTGGTTTAGAACTCGGCTTTCAAAGGCCGTCTTGTTCTTCTGTATTTTTTTGTAATCTCTTGCACGCGTATGTATACATGGTCGTGTGCGTATAACCTTGCCTCGTCTGGATTCCTCCGCAGGTTCTTTCACTCACGCGTCCAGATGACGTACGAACAGAGCCTTTTCACTGAGGACGGCATGCACACATTCTTCGTTCCGGTGGACGACGCGGACCCGGCTAAGCGCACCCGTGTAGAGATCGACAAATACGTGAGTTCTGCGCTGCAGTTTCGCCATGGTATTGAGATCTACACACTGCAGAACCGTACACACTGCAACTTCAAAAAGTTTCGCAGATATACGTGTTGGAAACGCACTGTCGATAGATAAACGGAAAGCGACGTCTGGGCATTTACCCTGTCGACTTCGTCCACATCTGTCGGCAGCATCAGAGTACTGACACAAAATTTCGAAGCTGAGATAACGTTTGAGATAGATTTGTGTGGGCACACACATCATCTACTAGACATCAGCGTTTTATGTAGCATTGAACATATTTAGAACATGCCAATGTCGCAAAACGGAGCACTTCGCAACATCAACATCAACTTGGTTTGGATGTAAACAACCAACCAACCCTTATATAGTTTGTCAACGTGACTTTTTGGCTGGTTGGTTATATGCTTCAGAATGTTGTCTCTTCCTCGTCCGTGTGTGTTAGCGCTATGCCCTAGAGTCACTGTATATGCTACCTTTAGGTAGCAGAGTAGCGCATAGGTCCGGCTAGCAACCACAGCTATGCGGTGAAGTCGCACTCCATTTTTTCAGGCGACATGCCTACCGCGTCGCCGATAAACATGTCTGGCGTGTCGAAGGCCGGCGATAAACATTGGCTGTCGATAACTAGTGTTAATTGAGTGAGCTGCAGCGGCGGCGTCGAGAAATACAAAAATTGGCCCGAGCGTCAGCTTCTCCGCAATGCATGGTTGCTAGCGGCGTTGGAAAACAGATGCGCAACTCTGCTACATAAAGGTAGCATATACAGTAACTCTACTATGCCCCATTCTGAAGCACCCCCTATATGTCAGCAGTTTTCGTTGGCTGCCATGCTCCTTGCGTCTGCTCTCCCCCGCAGTTGTCAACGCGGAGCTCACGTGCCATCTACTGCTGCGTACATCAGGTTCAGAGGGGAACTCCGGTGATTTCGCGATATTCACTGATATAATCTAATCTAATCTAAATAACTTTATCTCAACGAAATTTTCAACATATGATCTCTTCGGTACTCTGATGATATGTGTCAACCGATACGGCTGCAAGTCACTTAAAGGGACACTAAAGAGCAAAACGATTTTTCTCATATTAGTAAAGTACTCTTTCACGATACCAAAAACACCACGCCTGCGGCGAGAAGATGCTTATTAAGCGAGAAAACGCGCAAAAACAAAATGTGGGAGGCGACGCCACCTTGAAGTTTCTGCACCATTCGCCGTGACGTCACACGTTTTGACGGAGCCTACTAGGGACTACGTAGTTCCTAATCGATAAAATTGAAGCACATTGTCCTCTGAGGGGGCCATAGACTTAACATACCAAGTTTGTGATAATTTTGTTTAGCCAATGGCGCCAAAATACCATAAATACACTTCGAAATTCGTGACGTCAAGCGGGGAGATTTCGGCGCGAAATTTAAAAATGAAACTTTGAACTTGATTTTCTCCTCTATTAATAAACCTATTGTGACGAAATTAACGACATTAGCGTTCTCAGAACACAATTTATCGATCTAAACCGATTCATTGTTTCTCTTTAGTGTCCTTTTAACTTTTCTCAAAATAAATTTTAAAGCTTGGTAGTAAATTCCGGAATCACGCCTTTGCATGTGGGCCACCCTGTGTTTGTGACGTTTGTATCCTTCGTGATATCCTACCTCGCTTCCCGCGGCAGTGTATCAAAAACAAACGGTGAAAGAGCTCGTTCCAGCACGTGAAAGAGCTGCAAGAGCTCGTTGTGTCGTCGAATGACATCGCAAGTTTCTCCTTCCTCATGCCAGAATTACGTATACTGTGTCTACATTACGGCGGGTAGTATGTGACGTCATCATGGGCGTTGCACGAGTCGGCTACTCGTTTCGGTTTCGGCACATCTTTTCTTTTTGGTTATCTAAAATTATTGAAGAGCTTCTGAGCAAATTGAACCACCCTACCTCTTACAGGACTGTCAAAACTGTTTGAAAACGGTGACATCATAGTATGGCCCAAAAAGAAAAGAAAAAAAAGACTGACATGGTCTCTTATGCATTTACCTAAGATGACTGGGAGGTGAAAGTCATCTTCTTTTTCTTCCCAGTCGATTTATTGAACATCTCCCGCCCCTCTCCGAGAAATTTCTGCACCTAACGTGGTTTTCTTACTGCCTCAAAGATCAGAGGCGCTGCAAGCTTTCTGCACCTCAGTTGGTTATGCACTGGCTCCGTGATCGACTCACATTTGACGAAGCGAAGAAATCGTGTGATGACGTCATCATGTAGCGTTACGTTATGTGACGTCATAGTGAAGTCACGATGACGTCACAAAAGTTGGCGATCGGTGACGTCATGATGACGTCATATCGTTACGTCATCTCACGTGATCGTCATTTCATGCATCACTCGTGTTGACCCCGCCGACTCCGACGGTCACTTTTCGCGTTTGATAATAGGCATCTAATGCAATCGCCTTAAAAGACGGCGGAGTTCCCCTTTAGCCAATGCTACCTCGCTGCGTGTCTGCCACCAAAGTTACAGTTTAGCGCTACGTCGATGGAAATGTATTCGAAGTAGTTTGACAGGTAACCGAAAAAAAAAACCCGAGAAATCGTTTCGCCAACGGAAGTGAGAGCATTTAGTATAACTTAGTTGTATGATGCTATCTTCGCGGCCGCCATTTTTAGCGATATCATGCGCCGATAGGTAATAAAAGATTGAGCGAGATACAGCACTATCCGAAACACTGGCGTAGCCAGGGGGTAGTTGGGGGGGGGGGTTCAACCCCCCCCCCCCTAGATTTTAAATTTTGCATGTGTATATAAAACGCGCACATAGAAACACACGCACGAACATACATAAAGTATGGTTAAACCCACCCATCCGAAACGTTACGCTGTTATTTCCGCGAATTGTGCACGCGCACTTTTTTCCCGGTCTCTCGAAATTTGAAGGGTAAACTGCACGGTAAAATATGACGAGTTTCAATATTTACCATACTTGGCCCATATAATGAAAGTCGTAAACAGGGAGTGTGCTGGAGCGGACGTTTCGACAAGCAGACTTGTCTTCAAGGCTGCAACTGCTTTCTTAGCGCTCGTGTGTACATATACGCTTCGTACCTTCTCCTCCAATCCAAACAAAGAAGGAGGAGAGGGCCTGTTGCCGAGCCGAGCGCAGCGCATCCGTAAGTGAATCAGACAGCGTCTCCAGGCATAGTCCGTAGTTTTATTCCCGTCTCGGAAATATATAGGAAAGGGGGAGGAGGAACAAAAGAAAGAGTACAAGGTGCATGGGCGGCTGCTGTATGCGATTCAGATGACGTAACAGTGATAGCATATAACCCACTCTATAATTCCAGAAAAGAAAAAAAAAAGATGATTGGGCTGCCAGTCATATGCACACTTCATCACTCCGATGTGTGGCTTCAAAGCAGTGGGAATTCGGCCTGAAAAGATGGTTTCTTGTCATAGCGGTCTTGCGCTGCATTGAAACCACCTTTTCAAGCAAGTTGCACGCAGAAAAATGAAACTCGTTCGTTTTCGATACTTCGAAATTTCGGAAACCTTAAAACCGGTTTGAAGGGGATTGGAATACTGAAACGTTCGTTCCCCAGTTGGAAGCACTCCAGTATTCGCAAAACGCCCACTCATATATGTGCGTTTGTGCTTTGTTTTGTTTTATCTCCCAGGTGGTTCGTGGCCACGTGATCAAGAACCGCCGCCTGTTCACACGTACAATGGGCAATGAGACTTATGAGTCGGCCGCATGGGAAGACAACGCCGTCAAGGTTGAGCTGTCACTCGCAAACCAGTCGGACTCGGCCGGCGCCGAATACACATGTGAGTTCGCTCAATAGTGCTCAAACTGTCGCGTAAATCTATTTGGAGAGGGCACGAGCAACCTGAAAACTGTCACAATAACTGCTCGATATGAAACAATGTAATCGATAATGGTGACTAGTATTCGATGCTTCCTTGTCCAAGTCTAAAACAAGGTCCGGCACCGCATAAAATTTTTATACAAATTTCTACAGAAACAGAAATTTTGTTAGAAACTGAAAAACAAAATATGCATGGGCATACATTTTAAAGTGGCATTTCGATGAAATATTACATTTGTTTTTGGATATGTTTAGACAAGCCGCGCCAATTGCCGTGGTTCCAGGAGGACCATGTTGTTGGATATTTACGTGTACTAGTTCTAAAAACATAGCACATTTCTAACAGAAATTCACGATGGAATGCATAGACGCACACAATCGGCGCTTCTACTCCACCTATGAGAAAATGAGAAAAGGCTGGTCGCTTATCGGTTCGTACTGGACGTGGTTCGCAGTGTTCGCGCAAAGCAACACCATGTCGACCGAGCCGCAGCGCCAGAAGGGCGTGGTCTTGTCGAAGATCGTCAAGCCCAACATCCCCGTCAAGAATGGCGTCGTCCACTTGATCGAGAAGCCTCTCATGGTCGTCGACACTTCCATCAAGGACTTCTTCCACCGGGAGCGCCACGGACGCCTCGAGTGAGTTTACAACTGTCGCCGGTTTGGCCAGTTCGACAAGCGTCGGCTACTGTGTTTCTCGGTACACTTCATGCTCACAGTTCGCGACGCTGCTCTCTCTCGTCTTTCAGTTGCATTCTTAGCAGATCGGCTGACAGCCAGTGGCGTAGCCAGGGGGTGGCACACCGGGTGCGTGCCCCCCCCCCCCCCCCCCCCCGAATTTCTTTTCTGTCATGGGATACAGAGCACAAAATCACACTCGACCACACTTACCTGCCCGGACCCCACGTTGGATAAAGGGCGTGCCCCCCCCCCCCCCCCCCCGAAACAAATTTCTGCCTACGCCACAGGTGACAGCGTGATAAAGGCAACCGTGCAGACTGCCCCTTTCGGCAGATCCTCTTCTAAATATGGGTCCCACTGATGACGTTGCTTGTGCCTGGTAATGGAGTGTCACCGGACGGTGGAAACAAGACTACATTGGCGAACAAAGTACACGAAAAGCTAATGCGATGAAATGTAAAACAGATGTTGCAGGCAAGTTTTCATTTTTGGTCCGCAAATATTGAAACTGCGTTGTGCCAGCATGTCTATCTGTTGATTTTAAGTCCTTTAAGTTAATGTTCGCATGCCCATCTTTTCATTACCATTTGCGTCCATAACGTCATTCTCTCACAATGGCGTCATTGGCAAGCGTGGTAACTGTAATACTTGAACGCTCGTATTAACTGATTCTAAGTGCCTTAGCCGCCGTCATTTAAGGACATTAGCAGTGATGTTAATATAGCTGCTATAACGCGCGGTCTTACGAAAAGCTTTTTTTTCCCAGAGACTTCATGCGATTAGTGGACTACTCGCCTGATTTCCTGATGGACCTGGATGGAACCCAGCCCAAGACCGTATTTGCGCCCACAAATGAAGCACTGAAAGTGATCCCAGCAAGCGTGCTGGACACACTGAAGGCCAACACGTCTGGACTTACGCAGGTACTTTAGATTGAACGCTCGCATTTAAAAATACCAAGGGATAAACTTTTGAAGTCACGGTCCACGTTCACACATCATATACATACCTAAGAGCATCATTTTGGGGTGTAGCGTACTGCACTTTCATTTAAATCCTGGGCGCTTTTTGGTTAACGAAAGGCTTTGAGTGGTGCACGTCAGCTGCTACAATCGGGAACAGCGGTAACGATCAAAATATGTGAGTGTCATCATAAAATTCTTAGAGAAGAGGTGCAATAGAAGTTTTGTTTTCTCGCTCTCCCTCCTGGTAAATTATCCACCGTAATATTAAAATGCTTATTATAACACCGTCCTGAGGGAGAAAGGAATCGTTATGAACAGGCTCAGAACACTCCCTGCACACTACTGGTTTGAACGAACGCCTGTGTAGTTCTGGATGGTGCGTAAAACGGTGACTAACTTTGACCTATGTATGGTGCAGGGAACATAATTGTATGCGCACATTCAGCGATGCCAGCTAATGATCACTCGAGGTCGGACCTGCTGTATACCGTGGGCTGCAAGCGTAAAAGAGATAGAACGGGCGGATGCAGTACTACGTGCACATGTTCCGAAGAAAACGGTGATAAAAAAAATACGCGAAATGACTTTATCACGTGGTCATAATTACAATTTGCTGTACAGGAAGACAGCGTGAAACGGAAGAGGCCGTATTTCTTGCACTTTTTGAGTTCGTGTACCTTGAGATGACACCCTTGAGATAATAGCAAATAAGGCACTAATCGGGCATTAATATTCATAATTTTATGCCGAAAGTTATTTGAATATTTGTGATTAACTACAGATTAGCCCACAACTAAAAAAAAATATTTTAACCATAGTTGGCTAAAATAGCCAGTGTTTTACGCACAGCTGCAACTCGCTATTGTCTCTCATGACCGCTATATTTTACAGCGAAAGCTGTTATGAGATCACAACAAGGACCGTTTTTGGCGCCGCCGCCGCCGCCGCCGCCGCCGCCGCTGCTACCGCCGGTGTCCGTAACCGCTATCGCTCGAAATAAGAAAAAAAAAACGAAATAAGAAAAAATTTCCAGAATGGAACGAGGTTCGAACCTGGGCCCTCTGCGTGGGAGCCCAGTATTCTACCTCAGAGCCATGCCTGTGCTTGGAACTGCTTCGCAAAAAGGCCCTATACAGGCTTCATGTCGGGAAGGAACCACATTAACATATGTAATGTAGCGTGGTAGAAGAGTAAAGTAACGACCAAGCGTCACACAACGCGAATTCTGTGACCAGGCGTCACACAATGCGAATTGCGCAACGAGTGGGTTGTTGAATGCTTCCAACCCATTACAAAGGGCTCTGCCATAATTCTTCATCGTCATCAGCCACAGCATCAACAAACTGCATAATGCCTTACAGGTGTTTAGCAGGTACCACGGTTCTCCGCAGAATGACGAAAAATTGCATAGTGGCTGCTTCCCTACTTCACAAAAATTATGATGATTTATAGCGTAGTGGGTTCCTCGCAAGTGCACTTCTATTGGTTGCCAAGGAAGCCCATAAGGCTCCCATGATCCACTTGCTCAGGATCTCAATAAAGTTAATTCCCTCTCTCTATCTCTTTCTCACGTTAGCGTATGTTATAAAGCGTGGTGGGAGAGTGAAATAATGACCGAGCGTCACACAATGCGAATTACGTAACTGGTGGGTCCTTTAAAGCTTCCAACCCATTACAAAAGGCTAAGTCATACTTCTTCATCGTCATCAGCCGTCGCATCAAGTAACTGCCCATAATGCCTTACAGATGGTACTTCGCTTCTCCGCAGAATGAGGAGTAATGTCGTGATGGGTGATTCCCAACTTCACAGAAATTATGATTTGTGGCGTAGTGGGTACGTTGCTAGTGTACTTGTATTAGTAGCTAAAGGAGAGTTTGTAACGGGCTCTAGAAATGCCGCTCTTCGAGCTTTCGCTGTGACTGTGCTGCGCTTTCCGCGCAGGCCTGGCATTTTTTAAGGCGAAATGTCCCATGCGAGTGGGACATATCGCCAAAAAAAAAAAAGAAAAATTCAGCGACGATTACGATACTCTAATGCGAATTCTGAGCGAAGCTTCGTGTTGGGGCAAGGCCAACTGTGTTTGAATATCTGGCTTTCCGCAAGGTATCGACTACGCCATAAATCATCATTTTTGTGAATTAGGACAGTACCCACTACGCCATTATTCGCCTCCCTGCAGGTAAGCGAGGTGACCGCTACACATCTGTAAGGTATTATGCTCACTTTGTTGATTTTAACAACCAACGGTTGGTTGGTTGTTAAAATCTTTTATTGAGTGTCCTGCAGTTTGGTGACTCGGGCTCAGGCTTCTCACGTCGGGACGTCGGGCTTCTCACGTCCAGGCCTTGCCTATAGTCGCCGCTTCGCGGGCCTGCTGGACGCCCCAGATTTGGTCGGCGAGCTCTGAGCTGTGCAGGGCATCGGCCCACCTCGCCGGGCGAACATCAGGATTAATTTATTTAGTATTAGCTTCGCATTTCCAGAGCATGCGTTTGAATGTAGCAGGTTCTATACCGCAGACCTTGCAAGTGCTGTCGTCATTCATATCAGGGTAGAATCTACGATACTCTAGCGGGTTTGAATAAGTGTAACTGTAGCTGCCGCCATGTGGCAGCTTGGGCTCTGCATAACTTGTTAGGCGGAGTGAAACTCCGTCGGGCCAGATAGAAAGCCCCTGTGAGTCTTTCCTTTTTTTTTTCTTTTTTTTTTTGCTTCGTATGGAGATTGTCTGCTTGCACAGAGAATAGTGATTGAGACGGGCAAATGACTCTTATTGTGGAGAGCAACGTAATGAGGCGTTCTTGTATTTTTTCTCTCGCAGTTGCTGCGGTTACACATGATCAAGAACGAGGCAGTGGCTTCTGACGAGGTGTTGGACGCGGGCCGCACTGGTATCTTCGAGCGCGAATCTGCCAGCAGCCGGCGTATGCTTTACATGCGAGTCGTCGAGGGAGAACACGGACGCAGTGAGTGTCGGTGGCACAGTTCGATGCAGTGGATGCGTTCCAACACGCGTCGAAATGGGCAGTAAAACGGACAGAAGCTGTAGCTCAAGCCCCATTTCAATGCTTACCAGGCTGCAAAAGTCAGCTGCGCTACTCTCGCTGCGCTAAAGCAAAAAGGATGCAGGCTACTTTTAGGTACAAGCACGATGATTGGCTTAGCAGTCTACTTGGAATATTGCCGGGATTTTTGTCTGCGCGTGGCATTAGTCACACTTTCCTATAATTTATGCTGTGCGTTTTCTTTAGGCTCGGGCGTAACCACAACGTTAAAATATTTCCTTTTGTTACAGTGCAGTTGTCAAGTGAAGTTCGTCAACGGCCTGTTTCTGGCCATAAGTAAAAATACTTCCTGAGCACCCCTTCCGCCCATGTAACGCCTGTCGCAGGCGTTACATGAAGAAATAATTGTAGTCCGTCCGTTGTTTAAGCATGAACTGCTTTTAGCCACCTTTGTCGGCGACCTTCAAGTGACCTTGAGCCAAAGGCCAGCGCCGTTATCCGGGAACGGAAACGAGAAATTCCGGGCAACCAATCAAAAGTTGAAAAAAAAGCGGTATCTGGCCCCCAATCCTTTGTACAGATCCCAATAACATACGCTAGTTACTGCATGAACAAGGTGCAAAAAAAATTTTACTTCCGAATTCTTAATGTTTGTTCACAACATCACTGAAGCTGCAGTTTCAATGCGTTGAAGTTTTATTCGAGATTTCCAATAGCGACGTTCCAAAGGTGCATACAGGGCACCAATACTAGAGTGTCATATTTTGGCACTGAGACAGCGTTGCCCGTGCTTAGTCCGCCGCTAGAAGTCCGTGAGTTTAGCGGCGCCGGTTTTTGGCCGAGACGAGACTTGCAACGAGGTTTACTTTAAAACAGGTTCATTCCGGCTCAGTAAGGTTTCCAGCCTGCGTCGCATCGTGGCGGCATACGCTAGGAAAGCCCATGATTTATCCCACACATTGACAGGAAACAACGGGGTCCATGTGGACCAGTGCACAGTACGGTACAATGTGCGGTGGTGGCGTCCTTGCCAGTACGCACTACACCCATTAATTAATATTGTGGCTAGCATCATCTCCAAGCAATCAGTTTTGCCGGTAGCCATTTCATGCTTGCATCTACTCTCGATCACGGACGAGTCAATCAATTTTTCCCTCAAGTTTGCTTTTAACGACCCCGGAAGGTGTATTCTGTGCGATTATGAAAACTCACGTCATTTAGCAACTTGTGATGATGTTGCTCTTGCTAAATTACACACCTTGCTTATATACTTTCGACAGGGCTCCCCGCCCCCTTTTCTAGATATGCAGCGATGTTAGCTCGTAGCAAAGCGTTCATACGGCGTGACGAGGCAGATCATTGTGGACGAGGCGAGGCACTAGCCGATCGCGTGACGCCCATGCACGAACGCGCGATCGAGCGGCCGAACGAGCTTCATGTACGCCTGAGGAACGGGACTGACTTCCTCTCCACGTCGAGCGTGGACACGAAAAACGCGTTTATCGACGACGCTTTTGTCGGAATATGACGAAATCACACGCTGCCGGCTCCCGCCAAAGTATGAAAAGACCGGCGCGCTGTGTTTGCGGCGCCATGCAGTCGCCGACGCGACGCCGTCGTTTTTCGAAGGTCAAACGTTGTGCCCGAAAGGAAAATTGAAATAGAATGAAGCGCTGAGGCACACAGTGATATCATTTTGTGGGAAAGCACGACATCCGAGCGTGGTCATTTGGTCTCCTAGCTTCGCTTAGCTCAGCTGCCGGCGGCCCAAGAACTGACTCGTGCGCACTTCCAACATCGACCCCACACTTCGCCTTTATTGAACAGCCACTGCACGAGCGCTTTATATAATAGCGGCAACCTCAATATGCGTCACCATTTCGCGCCCACGTGATGCGTGGAGCCTGACGAGTTCTCGAGATGCATTCATCAGGCAGTTTCGAAAAGGGATACGCATTTGCATCTGTGCAATGGAAATAGTCATGGTTCCTGCCGAGAACAGCATTTACCGCTTTTCGTTTGGGTATGGCTTAGTACAGAAATTCGAGAAACTGCGTCTGTTGAAGCCTATGAGTAACGGTGGCATTGGTCCAGGAGTTGTATAACACGCGATTTTTTTTAGAAAAGAAAAAAAAACGCTTGCTAAGTAGCTTGGTACTATTAAGGAAAGAATGTAGTTTCCGATAAAATTTAGTCTAAAGAATTTGCCTGATAGACCGACCGCACACTGCCAGTACTTTTTCACTAAATTACATATTACTTTTAATTTGCACCGTGTAATTGTTTGCTTCACATATTCATCCTGTTTTTGTCAACCTTGCAATGAATAAAATTGGTGAACTTTAAGGCTAACTGTATTCGTAGATTTTTAAACGGTATACACCTATTTCACCGACGACATATTTTTAACTCTGTGACCACTGTATTATTAACAAACCCGCCACACTGCAGTTTTTACATCCATATTGCGCGCAAAAACATCACTCGGTGCATGAGTAATCAGACCTATAGCCCATTTTTTTTAGTAATTTTAGTATTTTCGTCATAACATCTTGATCAGTGCGGCTGATATAGAAGTTCATCTATGTGGACATGATATCCCGTACGTTTCCTTTGTCCCCTTCACAGGTTGCAGCATATCTTGCGCGCAATTCAGCGATCTTTTTAAGATTTGAAGATGACACGTCGCAGGTGGCCGTACCGCTCATGTCGTGAATGCGTTTCCCGAGTTCCGTTAGTAACAACGACAACAGCAATGTTTCAGGCAGTTGGCTTATCTGTCTACATCCTTTCTATCTCCACTCGATCGCCCCTTGGGATATGGAGCCGTGTTTTCTGCTGCGGCTCACTTCCCTGCGATGCATCTTTCGTCGTCATCTCTTTCTGTAGCCAGAGCTTGCGTCACACGTGCAACCAATTGGTGCCCGTTATGTGATCACACCACTCTCTTGCAGCGTTGACAGTGGAAGGCGGCGGCGTGAATGCCACTGCCGTTCAAGCGGACATCGGAGCCACCAACGGCGTAATCCACATCATTGACCGCGTGCTCGGAATGCCTTCGCACACAATTTACGAGAAGATCAGCAGCGACCCCGAGCTCAAGTGAGTGCCGCTGCTTGGAGACGATGGTAAAATTACAGTAAGGGAGAAATAAATCAAACATGCTTGAGAATCTTGGAAGTTTTAACAGAGAGCTCTAACTGTACTGTAAACGCGTATTGCTGTCTGTTTATGTAACATTGAGGTCTACATATTTTTTTTTCTTTCGGACCTCATTGAAACCTTCTCATCATTACCTCATTAAATTTAGATATGATTCTTTAATGACAGAATTTGTATATCTTCGATTCGGAACCCGAATAATAATAATAATAATAATAATAATAATAATAATAATAATAATAATAATAATAATAATAATAATAATAATAATAATAATAATAATAATATAAATAACTTATCCCTCTTAGTTATCTTTTCGAGAGGCTCTTCAAGCACGAGCCGAATTACTTGTGAGTGGAATAACATGTCTGAAATGACGAATGGTTGCAACTGTCTCTTATAAAAAATTCTAACACGAGATATTTTCGTTATCACCAATCCGAGTTCGTACCTAATCCTGTTGCCTGAAACATTAAACTTACCATCATCATCATCATGTTCACATTCTCTGTCGACTGCATCCCTCCGCCGATGATCTCTCATTTAAGCTGCCTCGCACGAGCCGATTCCATTTTATGCCTGTAAACTTTTTAATTCGATCACCGTACGCTAACTCTCTGCAGTCCCCGGCTCCGTTTCCTTACCGTCAGGCTTGTGGTCAGTTTCGAATCTGTCAAGGCTGCTACGCGTTAGTCAGAATGTGCCGCTCGATTTAAACAATACGGTGTGAAAATATTGCCGAGATCACGAGTGTGTGCTTTACGCAGGGACACAAGGCGCTTTGCGCAGCACAAGGGCTGGATTGAACGGCTCAAGAACACCGACAAGCGATACACCTTCTTCGCGCCGAGTGACAACGCCTGGCACGACATCAAGCTCGAATTCCCGTCTGAATACAAACAGCTGTCCATGGACCAGTTCGGGTACCATGCGGAAAAAGTGGGTACTGTGTGTAATAGGTGATACTGTGGGAAAACGCTCCCTACAGGCTCGTTCACACCTGCGACTGGCATCGGTCGCTCGACCATTTGCGACTGGCGACCAGAAAGCGACTCAAGGCGATCGATATGTTTCCACCTGCTATTGCGACATATACCCGTCTCCCCACCGAATTCGCGCCCGCTCGCACTGCCACTGCGTCGCCACGTAAGCTGACGTCCTGTGCCTCTGATTGGCTCAGAGGTTTGCGACTGCAATCCCGCGATTGAAGAATCGAGCAGCGCGAACGACTCAGAGCAGTCGCTCTTCCACCAAAGCGGCCACTTGCGACCATTTGCGACCATTCGCTTTGTCGCTCGACCGGCGCTAGTCGCAAGTGTGAACGAGCCAATATTTCATAATTTGTAACACTATAGCTTCCTATCCTCCATGATGATTGATTAGCATCACAGTGTGGCCTACTTGGGAAGTTAGCGGGTTATATACTGAAATTGTCCGAGCTAATTTATATTCGTAACATTGAAAGCAGATTGTTTTAGCGGCCTAAAGGTATACGTACTTTTTTTAAAAAAATGAAATCAGGTTTTGCGGCGCCAAAAGTGACTACCGCTATGTTGCGCCAGTCACAACGTGTTACAGGCGTACGTACACGTTGAAGAGTCTCACTGGATTATATGAAAAAATAAATCAACAGACGATACTGAGGGTCCGACGAAAGTATGCTTGGTTGGGAAAATTGTGATAAAAAATACACACAGCCGAGATAAAGAAAACTTGATAAGCAATGTCGCCCTTTACAATGAAGTTCACACTGGTCAGAGATGTGATTTTACCCAAAAGAATATTATACCTGGGAGAACATGTTTGCGAATGATGTTTCAAACTTTGAAGATTGTAAAAGTAGACCCGAATAAACGAGTACGGACACAAAATTTTGAGGGCAAGATAACTTGTGAGGTACATGTCTGTGTACACGCACAGAAAGATACAGCCTACAACATATTTTAAACAAATATTAAAGCGTATGCTGCGCGACTGATCGCAAAACGGAGCGCCTCGAGACGCCGAAATTAATTTAGTTTTAATGTGAACAACCAAGAACCGTTGAAGTCACGAGTTTGTGTTGGCTGCCACGTTTCTTGCGTGTACTCTCGGCCTCAGTTGTCAACGCGGCGCTCACGCGCACACGCTGGCGCGCGCGGCATCGCATCACTGTTTTGTGTGGTCACGTGACCGGCTGTGCTTGATTGCAACATGGAGGAGGAAAAAAGCCAGGTGGGAGCATTACGTCATGCACCCAGCCTCGACAAGCGAACGCTCCGTGAAGCCGCCTGAGCGTCGGCGCGACACATGGCCTCTGACACGCAGCGTATTGGCCAAGTACGTTTGTGCGTCTGCGCTGCCGTAGCTTTGCCTGCACAGAACGCGCGCTCTGACGTGCGTATCACGAGTTGGGCCGATACTGGCTTTTCTGGCTTCAGTCTTATTGCTCGACGCCTAATTTTTTTTCCTTCCTGCACGGTTTACGACAGGGGTCTCAAGCTCACCTCAGCTAGTGGGCCGCAGTCACGAAATGCAGTCCCGCAGGGGCCGGGACACTGGTAGAAGCGAGGGGGAGGGCTGTGGAACAGAATGTCACCTAACGCTGCCATTTGAAAGAACGCATTTCCCACACCTCACGTATGAACCATTTCTGAAGGGGTTTTGGCGTCATGTTTCGAGAAACGTATCGATAGCGATCTGCAGAATGACTACAATCCGGTTGCCGATTCTGACATATAGAGATTTTGTTCCACGGTTATGTTTCAACACATGGTGGCCCCATGGGGTTCCGCACTATCAAAAAGTGCTTGAGACCAGTCCCGCCTCTGTAGTTTACCCTAACAAAGCGTCATTAATCGCAACAGGCGAGTAAATAATGCGAGTACCATTAAGCAAGGGAGGAAGGAACAGGTGAGAAAGTAAAGGCAGGCATGTTAACCAATCTAGAAAAACTGGTGTGCTACGCTACACTGGGGAAAGGCGGGGGGGGGGGGGGTAGTTTTAAAGATAGAGACAAAGGGCAAGTCACAAACATTTTATTTCTCGTGAAGCCGCGGGCCGCTAGCCAGACGGGCCGCGTGTTTGAGACCCATGGTTTACAATAAAGCATCCCTGGTCGCGCTTTTCTCTGTGCTCTCTAAAACCAAAACTGCAGCTGGTCGCTATAAAAACGTCTACAAATAATTAACTTTCATGCGCTCGAGGAAACGACGTTTCGAGCCGTGATAAGTGGGTCATTAGTTACTTCTTGCAACAGAAAAAAACAAGATAGAGAATTTTCGGGTCGCTACTTCTTTAAGCAGTAGTTGTCCCAGCGAAAGGTGTAACTGTTAGCTTTAAGACCGACCACCCAACAACATCAACGGCTGCTGAACTGACAGCTCTTCGCGCTGCACTTTGTGTTATCAATCGCGAACAACCGCAGCGATGGTCAATTTTTAGTGACTCCAAAGCAGCCCTACAATCTCTCTTGTCAGCCCTGCGGCATGGACCATATGAACAACTGGTATTCGAGATAAGACACCTCATTCATACGTCATTCGAGAAGGGACACCAAGTGACATTTCAATGGTTGCCAAGTCACTGCGGCGTGCTTGGCAACGAACATGCCGATAATGCTGCTCGGTCAGCTTTGCAAGGAGACAAGGAAGAGGCTATACCGCTTTCAAGGTCTGATGCTGCTGCCATGCTTCAAAGGATCGCAAAGAATAGTTCGCACTCAACACTGAATACGTCAAGAAGCCAAAACTATCGGCAACACCACCTTAACGAGTTGCGGCGACTTCAAATACCATCTGGACTCCGCCGAAGAGAGGCCACTCTGCTATGCCGCTTATGGCTAAGAGTGGCTTTCACGAAGTCATATTCGTTTCGAATAGGGATGGCCGACAACGCTCTTTGCGACGCCTGCGGCACCGAGGAGACCTTGCAACATATCTTCTGCGACTGTCCTCGTTACGCTGCGCAGAGACGATCCCTGGTATTCGCTCTCGCTCATCTTCACAACAGACCGTTGACACTAGACACGATTCTCCAATGTCATCCTGATAAGTCATCGAAAGTTCAAGCAACCAAGGCATTGCTCAAATTCCTAAGGACAACAGACTTACACGAGCGGCTGTAGACTTTTTAATGATGCCGCATACCGCACAAGACTGCCGTTCTGCGCTGTGAAGTTATGTGTGTGCGTGTGTGTTCCCCTCTCTTTCTCTCTTTCTTTACTCTTCTTTCGATCTCCCCCATCCCTTCCCCCTGTACAGGGTAGCATACCGGTTATGCCAAACTGGTTAACATCCCTGTCTTTCCTCTCTCCCGTTTTCCTTCCTTTTCCCATTCGTGTAATACTATGTGGCGTGGCCACATCTGTGGCACTTGTTCCCGCTGACATTAGCGGAGGTTAAAAAGATGTTGTGTACTATTGTACGCCGCTATAATGTGGTGCTACTGAACGACCAACAACTATCTGAAGTAACTGCAGCAGATCCAACTTGCCTTGTTGGAATCTACACACAGCGACAGAAGCTCCGTCGCATACACGACGCCAAGTGCTCAGTGGGCCATATAATATATATATATATATATATATATATATATATATATATATATATATATATATATATATATATATATATATATATATATATATATATATATATATATATATATATATATATATATATATATATATATATATATATATATATAATCTCGAAGAAAAGAGATCGCCTAGCAGCTATCTTTTCGCAGCAAAACCGATGCTGCTGTGGCCTCAGCGGCTCTGTTAGGCGCAGATCGTGGGTTGTTGGAACGCGGTGCGAGCTGGCGAGATATATCGGTCAAGATCCACTTTCGACGTCGTATTATCCAATTTTGGGCAAAAATATTATCGTATTAGACGCATGAAAATGCATTATTTCCAAGGGATGTTGGCCGGGAATACAACAAGAACGTATTAGGCTGAAAAACGTATAATACAGAATCGTATCAACGAGATTCCACTGTCTATGCATTAAGCATGAAGCATTAAAGGGACACTAAAGGCAAATATTAAGTCGACGTTGATTGTGGAAATAGCGCTCCTGAAGCCTCGTATAGTGCTACTTTCGTGCCAAGGAAGTGCTTATTTTGAAATAAAATCACGTTTTAGTGGTCCGTGTCGCGTTAGCACTCCTCAAATCACCCGCCTGAAAGCGGTCTTTCTCACGCCACTGTTGCCGTGCCCGATGTTGCCCGCCTTTACTGCGCGGCGGCGTGCACTGGCGGCGTGCACCATTCGGGCATACGGCAATATATGCATTTGGCATTTTGTCGAACTTTCTGTCAGAGCGACTTTCACGAGCGTGCAAAACACACGCGGCAGTACGCGATACCGAAACTACCACTGAGGTGCGACCGCGTGAGCGAAGCAGGGCGCCGGGCGAAGCGCAGTTCGGCGAAAACGGAACCTTTGAACCACCCGCGCCGTTCCCCATGGCAACGCCAAAGAAGTTCTTTTTTCCATGAATCAAACAGAAACGAACAAGCAGCATTTTATTACGTCTCTTGATGCATGGAAGGTTCTTTGTTTATTGCAGCTAGCTTGATTACTAGTGATTGATTGTAGTCGGACTCTCTCACGTCATCAGAATCACTTTCAAAATGTCCCACTCGTGGCGCTCATCGTGTGATACATTTAGCTCAATTTCTCGGTAAGTAGGGTACTGCTGTTGATAATATTGCCGTTTTAGACGTTGTCATACATTGAGCTTTCACTCTGACATAAATTGTTATTTGCCTTTAGTGTCCCTTTAAGAGAGGTGTTTGCGATGATCACAGTGCAGTGAAGCCAACTGTCTATAGAACTGAACAATGAATTATACAAGCAATGGATGCTTATAAATGGTATACAAATACATATGTTATTCCGAATGTATTTCGGGCATTTATTCAACGTGTCAATCCAATCAAGCATTAAATGAAATTATTTTGGGAACGATTTTTCTAAAATAACTCGGGATGTAAAGGCTTAAAGATATGTGAGCTAAAAGTAAGTAACATTAGTTGATTCACTGGATTCAGAACCTCAGGCACGACAATGCTATATTTTATTTTCACTACCACTTGCCTAATAAAGTAGGCAAAATACATGCGTCTTTGCAATTACAGCAGACTTGTGATGAACAACTAAAAGAATGAAAATTGAGTGGCAAACTAAACAGACCAAGGTGAACCATTACTGATTCACGAGCAGGTAGCTTCACACTCAGGTGCCTCGTTGAACAGTATATGCTGGGCCAAGACGTTCTGTCGAACAGGGTGGTGACCCGTGGTTTCAGGAGGCGTTGCCCGTGGTGTTCAATGTCTCAGTGAATTGTATTCAACAGTACGACGATACCTGTTTTCTTCTGTTTTGCTGACACCCTGTCAACCGAACATTCGCGATTAAATGATTATTCGGAAAATTGCAGAGTATAATTTCCTCGCACAAAGCACTACTGCCAAGAAATTCAACTCCAGCACTTGTCAAATGGGTGCTGCAGTGCCACCGTCGGACTGCCGAGGGGGGACCGGGCCCCTCCTTAAAAATGGAGGGGGCCGGGCCCCCCCTCACTTTAAGCCCTGGTTGTGCCCAATTTCTGTGACGCGTTGACGGTGTCGACGATGATTTCTCACCGAACGTGGCTTCCTTTGCTTGGCTATATACGCGGAAAGGAAGTGCAGACCGAAAGTGGATATCACAAGTAACCTTACAGACGGGAAGTGGAAGCCAGACTTGAACTGCAGAGCGGAAGTAGAAAGAGGAAGTGGACGTAACGCCGTGAATCCGTACCCGGAAGTCACTTAGTCAACTGGAAGTGGCAACAGAAGTTAGGTATAACCCAGAAGTCACGTGACGGACGTGGGAAGGGATGTTTTCAAAATGAACAAAGGGTTCAGTATAATTGTAACATAGCGTTCATTAAATCTCACACTGGTTGAGTGGTCTGTCAGTTGTTGTTGTTGTTTTTTTAAGTGTAATCTATTTGGCGAGACGGCAGGAGCGGTGCGGTCCCGAAAACACGGAGGGGTTCACAGCGAAAGCTTCGCTTTAAAGGGACTCTAAAGAGAAACACGATTTTCTCGTATTAGTAAATTTCTCTTTCGCAGCACCAAATGCACCACTGTTGCTTCTAGAAGACGATTGGTAAGGCAGAAAACATGCAAAAATAAAATGCAGGTGGCGACGTTGCCTTGCAGTTTCCGCGCAAACTTTCCGAGACGTCATAGATTGTAACGGCGCCTCTTAGGGCCTAAATAACTCTTTATCTGCAAAAGTATATCACATTACTTTCCATTTCGTTACGTTCCGTGACGTCACTATGAAATTCAGGTGCTGAAGTATCGAAGAAAAATTCAAAGTTGGTACGTCGACATTTTTTTTTTTTTTGTTCCAATAAAGAACCAATGGCGGCGAGGTCGACGAGAATAGAATTCTCAAAGAATGCTTCATCAGTCTTGACTGATTTACTGTTTCACTTTAGTGTCCCTCTAATAAAGTAGGACGCAACGGCCGGAGCTCTTTCTCGGCAACTGTCGCCGTGTACATTCCTGTGGTCCGCGTCGGCGTCCGGCCGTGTAGGCCTACCTCCGGGCCGGCCCGACACAACATAATACAGGTCCGGAAAGCAGGATTTTCGAAAACTATCTGAAGATCTGGTAGGCTGCATTATAACCTTGTTTTCCTTTCTTTCTTGTTTTTTCCCCTCAGATTCTTGAGCGTCACCTAATAGTTGGAAGAGAAATACCTCAAATGGAGCTGGAGAACTTGAAGTCCATTGAGACAGCCAGAGGCAAGATGGACGTCCGAAATGTTAACGGTAAGTCTGGCGGTCGTCTGTGGCTCCTTTAAGAATTATGAGGAGACAACTCTAGGCATTTCTGAGATCCCGGATGAGTTAGTAATTAACGAGCATGCTGCATACACAAATGCAGCGGAAGCATGTAATTATAGGCTACTATCGGTCGCGCGACCATTTTCGACTGGCCGCCAAAAAGCGACTCAGGTTGACCGATGTTCACACCTGCTTGCGCGGCCTACCCGTCGCCATATATAGGTCATGTGTGATCATATTGACATTGCCCTGTAAAATAAGCTGACGCCCTGTTCCTGCGCAGCTGATTGGTTCAGAGGTTCAAGACTGCAGTCTTGAACCTCTGAACCAATCAAAAATCGAGCAGCGAGTGGCTGAGCCAGAGTGGTGGCGTTTTGTCAAGCATCATTGATTGCATTTTCGCCAGCGTTCTTAACTGATGGCATTTTATTTCTTTCATCATTGTAACTATACGTTCCATTTAGTGAATAATCGGTTGTCGATACTGTTTAAATAGCATCTACCTATTTGTCTTCTTACGCACATTGGAGTGGCCTTCACGAATGCCTACTCATTTCGGATCGGAATGGCCAGCAGCCCGACATGTAATAACTGTAGCTGCGAGGAAACAAACACCCATCTTCTCTACGAAAGTGTTCGCTTCACTGTGCCAAGAAAACTAACTTTCAAAAGTGTCAGATGGACATGACAATCAACCGTCGTCGGTGGAAAGCTTCTTAGGACACTGGCCGAGACTGCCCACAGGACAGAAGGCTTTGAGAGCGTTTTGCGTTTCTTGCGGACAACTGATCTTAGAGACGGACCTTAAGCAGTGCCATATATCGTATTCTTCTCTACTTTTTTCACCCTTTCTTTTTTTTCTTACAACATCTCTCGTCTACCATCGTTTCTTCGCCTTCCTCCAGCACAGGGTAGCCAGCCGGTCTGAGAACTGGCTAACCTCCCTGCCCTTCCGTTTATTTCTTCCCCCTCCTCCACTAGAACGCTGCTTTTCTTGTTTTCAGGCAAAATCCACCTGCTGTGGGAGGGCCGCGAGGCGGTCGTCGTGCGCCCCGACGTACAGGCCACGAACGGAGTCATCCACGTGATCAGCAAGGTGATGATGCTGCGCAGGGACATGACTTCGGCGGCCGCCGCGCCGGCAACACCGGTCGCCGTGTTGTTGCTGGGGCTGGCCGCAGGGCTCGTACTCCGGACGCCGCGCGCCTGAGCCCCGCGGTCACCGCCACTCATCCACACATCCGACCACACAAACCCCACCACCTTCCTTGTTTTCGAAATGAAAAAACCATTTTGTTTTTGGGCATAGGGTGGCGGCACGGTGACTGCGTCATCCAGCAGGACACCATCCTCAAAGGTATAGAGCAAGTGAATTTCCGAAACTTGCTGTACGACGACGTACTTTGTCGAGCAAGTCGCCGTGTCGACCCTAGGCCAGGGGTAAACCTCATTTTCGACTCGTTCTCTTTTGAGCACGCGTGTTTCTGTACGTGTTATGTTCGAATGCTTAGTGTGGCGCACAAAGGAAAAAAAAAAAGGCAGCTCTCCGAGGATGGGTGATAAGTTCTTAACCGCTTAAAAATATCAGCAAACGATAATATGCTTCTTGTCGAAGTTGTGCGCCGCGCTGTCTGTCTGCCGTTGGCTTTGGCCGGTTTTGGTGTCATTAACGTTGACTTGGATGTTCTACTACCACCCCCATTTTCCTGTCGAGCAGTCTTCATAACGATCGAGAAAAAAAGACGCCCATCTCTGGAGATTGCCGAGTGCTCAGTGGTCACAGTCTTTATACGCTGCAGCGCAAGGGAGAGAAGACGCATGCCAATAATGCAACACATTCCGTGCCCCACTTCTTCTAGCAGCCGGCTGCAAACAAAGCGCGCTCTTACGTGCTTGCCATTGGAGTGGTGGGGAGAAAACTCGAGTGAACCGCGTCACGTGTCCAAAGGCCTCCGGTGAAGCGGCAGGCAGCAAACAATCCCCGCCCGCAAGCTGCGACAAAAGAGACGCCCTTGCTTTGCTACCACGGTCACACTTTTTCTCCCATTGTTTCACTGGCGTTGGTGGCGTTTTGTTGTAAGAGGTTTTTAGGTCGGCATCTCCATCACAGATATTATTACCCTGTACATAACGCACATTCTACGGGGTCTCCTAGAAACGTTTTACAAAATGGCAAGTCGAATCTCGAATTCTGTGCCGTTGCTCGGGCTTTATAAGCACCTATTTTTGTTTGCAGCATCATAGCTAAATATCACTTATTTTTGCCAACTTGAGTCACTTGTTTTATTTTTGGGGGCAGTTATAGATAGGAGATAATTAATTTTTGTTCCTCTGTGAATGACTCGGAAATGAATTGTGCTGGCAGCAAGAACGCTGTATAGTCTATGTGTGATGTCATGACGTTTGTGTGAAGCTTCCATTTAAAGAAAGCTGAGCTCTAGATGTGATGTCTAGCGCGAATAACCGAATTGCCTCTGCCAACTTTACTCAAATTGAAAAAGCGTTGCGTCGGAGCTGTTCAGGAAATCGCTGACAAGGCATAATTCTTTCGGGAGAGAGTGCACGCTCACGTCGTGTAACGTCAAGCGACAGCGTTGGACAGTCGCTTTGAACAAATTGCACTCGAGTAGCGTTTAAACATGCGCTCAGATGATGTCACACCGATTCGCTGCGTTTCACATTTACTCCAAAATCATTTAAGCTTTGTCAGCTACTTTTTGGAAATACTACAGAGATTAAAACTTGTTGCATCTCTCCCTTAAAAACATCTTGTACATAAGGATATACATTATAAGCGTATATCTTGTTCGCAGAGATATTTTGGTGGCTACCATCCTTGGTGTAAACAAACAAAAAAAAAAACGTTGGTGTACAGTAGTGTCACTTAATGTTAAGAACGTTTCTTTCTGCTCAATTCAAATTCCCTTACAAGTATAGCATATATGTACACATAATGCAGACGCTCTCTCTCTCATATGCATAACTGTCTGTATGGAATACTCCATTGTTCTCCCATGTTTCTCTCTCTCTCTCGAGCTTCAAGTATTCGTGTGGCTTTGTTCGTTTTTCGTGTCGGGGCGCACCTCGCTCAGCGCCTCGTCAACTGAGTTTGCCTTCCCCGTGTCGTGTGCCAGGGGAAAGGCGCCGCCCGGTCTGCGCCTCCAGGATGTGTTTGCCTCCGAGGCGATAGCTTTCTTTTTGTTTCGTGTCCTGGTAGTACCAAAGAATAAAAGGGAACTATGCTTCAACTAAGAATACTATTTTTCTGTCTGGGGTCACTGCCGGTGCGTATCAGCCAGCCGAGAAGCGCGGCGTACAGCATTCCTAATCACTCACTTCCGTATCGGACCCGGATGGGTCATGCGCGCTTCTTGCGTGGCTGATTCGTGGGACAGAGACCTCGGTGTGATATGGGCGCTAAAAATGCGACGCATCTGGCCTGAAAGAAAACAAATTCATATAAGCAGCGCTAGTTTACGAATGTTTAACCTCCGGTCGTGTCGCCTCGAGCTCACAAGGGTTGCCGGCTGTCGTGTCGTCACGGGCGCGACAGCTCGGTCCCGAAAAAAACTGGTTGGCCGAGGGATTACCGTGAGAGTCAAGAAAGCAGTGACAGAATGCGATCAGGTCAAGCAGAGAGGGTCTTTATTTTTTTATACACGTTGTTGTTGGTTTGTTACGATAGTTGCTGCTATTTATATAGACGCATAGTATTTCATTTCGCTGTTCTTTTTTTGGTTGGCCGAGCGCCGTGTGCTGGTTGTCGAAATCCCCTTGGGCTTCTCAGAAATCTGGCCTCGTGGCCTCCACCACGCAAACGAATCAGGGTGCGCACAACACACAGGGCACCTCTGGTTATTTACACGAGAACAACACTGCCATATTTTGAACGCATGTCGAACCAAGTGTGTCAAGGTGTGGGTCCATCTAATTTAATTGTACATCCCCAGCATACACACAGAACGCAAGTTCTCCATGATTACCATTGTGCGTTGCGGAGGAACATGTTTTTTGTGCAAAGTATGAGTGTAAACTGAAAGATTAAATAAAATAGTGCTTCAAATGTTGACCAGCCATTCGCTTCCGCGTGACACCTTCCTTTATGTTCGTGTAACACCACGGGCATCGCACGCTTATCGATACACGACCATCGCCTATCCCTTACACTGCTGACGTCAATCAACTACAGCGCCCTACGCAAAATAAATGTTATTGCGTTCTCACAAACACTTACTTTATGCGGGGAGATTCACGAGCATTGAAAGTCGCTGCTCCGGAAAGAGATTCAAGGAAGCACCACGTACTTTGCAGATGTCCTGCCGCTGAAGCTACTCGGCGGCATGCTCAGCTATCGCGGCAGTTGCGATCTACGCAGGTGCCTGGTAAACTTTCTCAACAACTGAAAGCCAGCTCCAAAGCTCTGAGGAAATGCTAGACAAAATGGTCCTTCATACAAATACTTGTTGCAGCGATACTGGCGAATAAATAACTTTTGTTTAGTTATTTGCTTCCTTGACGCACGTTTCGTCCTCAGTGACATTGTGCTTGACAGACGTTATAGTATATAGAAGCGGTAGGCCAGACAGCGCTATAGCAGTGGTTATAGCGAGGGGTCAGTGATATACACGCTAAATGAACGGGGCCAAACCGTTCACATTTCACACCGCCAGCTATATAAAGGTATAGAGATACTTGGGTGAGTTTCTAAGGATCCATGATGGTACTTGTCTAGTTCTCCTTTCTTGTGTATCTTGTGTGTGTATAGCGCTTCCAAGTACCATCATGCATATAAAGGTACAGCATCCAAAAAGCATGTGGCCTGGGCGTTGCATGCGCACGAGAAAAACAAGCGTCAGTTTATAGAAAGTCGAAAGTATGCATCCGGGACAACATGTATGTGGCTGCTGCTGTAATATACAGCCAGTGCCTTGACTGTCGTGATTCGAGCACTTCTTATTACGAGTGCGAGAACGACCGCCATGCAACCGGTGGTTCGCTGATCCAGGACGCTGATCCTGAAGTGCCTTAGTTGATGCCATGAGCACCAGGCTAAAGCCATATTTTTGTTTTCTTCTTGCCGGAGTTACTGCGCCAGCCCGCGCCGTATCTTACGTCGAAAGGTAAGGCAAATCATTCTCAACAAGCGGGACGTGTGTGTAGAGTGTGCATGCACAACCATTCTTGCTGTCATGAGAGCCATATAAGCCGTCATAAATTCGAGGTCCCGATGGTTGTTCCTATCTGGACAGCGGCTGCAGTGAGCCGATTATTATAGCGTTAAGTTAGCGCGTTCCTTTTTATCACAAGTCATAGGTTTATTTAAACATTACAGGGTTCATGACACGCTCACCCAACAATTCGCGGTTTTCAGCGAAAAATAGAAGTTGGGTGTCTATTATGCCTATACATATATGAAAAATGGACTTTACGAGAATATTTCAGTACAAAATAAGCCCGAGAAGCCGCCACTTATAAACCCCGCCCATGGCCGGCGACCGCCATTTTGACATGGCGTGTGTGACGCCATGCATGGAACGGAGCCGTCGCCTTCCACCAAGTTTCAACCGCTGCAAATCGTTGAATTCCGATGCCAAGCTGAAGAAAGCTGAAATGGTTCGATACCACGAGCAGCTAACCACGGAACAAAATCGTTCGCCAGATTGCAGACGCTGGCACAGAGCTCACAAACCGGGCGCCATCGGAAGAGCTGTCCAACCCAGACGATGCACCAACAGAACCACTCAACTACACTGAAACGCTACAACATTACCGACAAAGCTGTATGTACTTCCCACCACCACACAAATCACTCAACCGAGAGAACGCTGCTGCCTGGCGGCAGCTTCAGACTAATTCATTCCCCTGCCTTTACATCCTTCATCTCTTCCACCCCACACAATATCCCTCATACTGCCGCTATTGTGGAGCGAAGTCCACGGTGTATCCCTGCACCTGGGAATGTCCACAACCACAGGGCGGCCTCCCTGTTCCTTCACCCTCACAATCATCCTAGGAGACTGCGCTGACCAGCTCAGAGCCGCAGGAGCAGCGTCGGCTGATCCAGCGGGCACGTGGGGTGGCGCGAGCCAATGGGGCTCTGAACTAAGGGCTCCACCCAACGAGGACGATCCTTGAGGTCTGCATAAATAAAAGCTTTCTCTCTCTCTTTTTCCCCGCACAGCTAGCAGCTTGTTACGTCACGGCTCACGAGTACGCCAGTGTTGCACGACTTTCAGGCGCCTGTTTATAAAAATATTCAATTATAAATTAAGTGCGCGACCAAATGCGCTAAAATTTGGCCAGCTTATTTGCGAACGCACAAGGATTAAACCACATAATAAAGATTATGATTGGGTGTCATGACCCCTTTAATATTAGTGGATTTTCGATTAGTACCTACGAATAAAATATTACATTTATTGCATCTTCAGTCTTCTACGCTTCTTTAAATGACTATGTTGATTGCATCAGTATCAACATTTCCCGTTCGACACCTACTGCTGAGTGAGAAAGGGCCCTAATTGCCATCACATCAAAATAGCCGCAGCGCTGGTCAAGTGACAAAGCGCCCGCTTCCAATGCGGGAGGTGCTGGGTTCGATTCTCAGTGTCTCCGGGAAACCACTGGTGTTTTCTAAGGGGGAGAGTGGTACCCTGACCTGGCGCACGGCGTCGTGGATATTCATATCGTAAAGGTGGCCAATCCTACCAGTCCTTATGCGGCGTGCTGCGACAGCGCTGTTGAGCGCGGCTACTGGACCATATTGGGCACGTGTTTTGAGCTTACGTTCACCAAACGCAATGTCATTCTGTGGACCATTATATATCCTTTCATTCAGTTGTTATACATTGTTCTAAACGTGTCTGGGAGAAAGCTCCAGAGATAAGTGAACTGTGGAAACAAACGCGCCACGCCGACACCGCCGGGCCCGTTGAGTGAAGTCCAACGCAGGAACATAGGAAGTTCCTTTGGGAGCGCCATTCATGCAAATGAATGAATACTGACGGAGCCCCTAATTCTTTCTCATAAGATGACTCGAAGGCAAAAGCCATCTGGTGTGGCCTTTAACGTGCATTTTATATCGACATCAAACGTTTACTAATCAACTAACACTAATTACCTGCCACTCTGATTAACCTTTACAAATCAATTCTGCACTCACTTAATTTGCTTTGACTATCAGCCATATAATTTCCACTAATTAACTATAACCAATTCAGATTTCACTGTCAACTTTCTCGAATTACCTCACCACTTAGTTTGCTTTGGTTATCATCACATATATGCACAGTCACGCTTTCACTCGCTTTTGTGTCGCTTTCGCTCCCCTGAACGTCAGCAAGCCGAGTCACGCGAACACCGCCTTTTTTTTTTTTTCAGTACTCTCCAAGCGGCGCACCGGGGAAGCTTTCCTTGATGTCTGCTGCGCTAGGAGATCGTCATCTTTGCCTTCTTTAACGCCTCGGTTTCGTACTTTTGCAAAGACGAAGTGAAAGTCACGCGAACGCGGCTCCTTAAGTAGAAGATGAAAATGGCTAGAATCGAGGAGATTGTGTGACTGCGTCGACAAACAATTAGTTTATAGTTGTTACATTAGTTCAGTTGTTACGACCACTTTTAGTTGTTAACGTACTTTGGTTACTTGGGAATGATCTTCAGACTACGCTTTATTCGAGTTATTTGCTCCTTTCTCAACACCACAAGAATCCGCCTCTTTCACGATGTCACGGCGCATGCGCTCTTCCCCTAGCGGAAAGGTCGCGCAACGCCCTTTGGTCTCGGAGGCTTTTGTTCTGGCAATACCGGTTGTCCCGGCCCCTACCAAAACCCTACCAAAGCGGCAGAGGGCAGCACAGAAAAATGAAAAAGGCGGATTCAGAAACCGTCTAGGCACGACAGAAAACTACTACACAGCACTGCGACGCCATCCACAGGTACTTAGAAACGTACAGGGATGGCCAAATTTCCCATGTCACGCTGCCATAGCGTTAAATGGGATAGTGGCCTATGGAAACGCAGCACCTGTGCGCTACGCGCCACGAAAGTGCTGCTGACTTTCTTGCGGGCCACAAGCCTGACCGAAACTTAGTAAACAGTGTAGTCTATGTATGTGTGTGTGTGGTTATCAGTGTATATATCATAATAATCACCCAGCACTTGAAGTAGCACGTCAGGCGAATAGCCAGGCAAACATCTCCAGCTTTTCATTAAAACATTTCTCGCTCTCTCGGCCTGCCAAATCCTGACCCCTGTAGGTTGATGGAGGAGTTTATATGTATGTGTTTAGAGGGTGCGATCGAGAGCAAAATTTGGCCCGAAGGACGGCGGTAGCGCTTGCCCAGTATCCCCTTCATCCCTGTCAAATATCCCACCCTAAATATAGAGGGTTTATGCGTCCCATAATGAACAGATACGTTTGAGCAGTGCGAAAACATTGTAGGCTAAGCACCAGTCGTTACACAAATCTCTGTGCTGAATACAGAAGACTCAGGTTTAAACGCAGGGTGGATGGTGTAGAAAGACTATGAATTATGCTAAGTCATGTAACATGGACAGATACATTTGTTAAACAAAAATAAGCGCAGCTTGCACTAAGTCGCGCAAGGCTGGGTCACAGCGGAGCTGGTGGGCACCTAGCTGCTCTCATTTTTTTAAGCACGAAAGTGTTTTATACCGGGGTCCACCAAGACTTTCATGACATATTACTGTCACGGAAATACATCAGCAAAATTCACGCGATGAGATGACAAAAAAATATATGGCTGATCCCTCCGTCATAGGAATCAGTATAACACGATAGTGAAACGTGTCTTTACAGAAGTAGTGCTTATTGTGTAGTGATACATGAGAGCTTGTACAATGTCTATTCGTTTTTGGCAGCTATAGCAACGTTTGGCGTGGATGCACCCATGTTGACGCATAGTTCGTAGAGGTTCGTAGCTTAAGCCGCAAACGCGTGCGTCCCGCTGGCCTCTTGCCCGTATTCTCAAACAAGCCTCGACTCGAAGCCTCGCTGCTAGACTGAAAATGACGCCGCGCTTCTCAAGAGTCGCTGCAGATTATCGCTGATATGCAGTGACTTGTTCTTTCTAGAGACGGCGCTCCCATCGACTTTCTCAAGTCAAGGTAGAGCGTTGTGTGAAGGGACGTTCTAGAATACGGCGGTCTGCCTCGTTCCACCAAAGCACGACACTCGCCCGTCGAAATCGTGCCCTTTCTGCAACGCTTATTCCAGCAGTTTTCTTAGTCGGTGCTCTCGCAATCGAAGTAGTCGGCGGCGGAAAAATCCCGTTCCTGCGTGTGGAAGCTGCACTACACAGATGAGCCGGCGCACGCTAACGCGAAGCGAAAGGCAAAGAACGTAATTGCGTCTAGGGTTCCTCGGCGACGCCAGCGCGGCCAGTGTCCCTCGCTGTTATCGAGACGCTTTAACCACGACCTCCGATATCGCACGCAATTTCGGAGTAAGCGCTAGTAAGCAGGGCTGGGCAAAGATACTTTGAAATTGTATCGCGATACGATACAAGATACTCGGGCAAGAAGTATTTGAGATACAGATACAAGATACTCGCGGAATAATTGTATCCGATACGATACTTCCCAATTGTATCTTAAGATACTTCGATACATTTGCAAATTTGCTGTTATAGATATATATAATGAAGCAGCAGAGGCCTATGTAGAAATGTGTTTACTTGAAAATTTCTTAACTGCGACCAGCTTTGTTTAATTTTAACAAAATACCTGTTTGTATCACAAGATACATACTTTCTTGCTCAAAGCGTATTAGTTTCATTTCTAAACGACTTATTGGGATTTGTTTGGCTGCTTAACATGGCTGCTCCCTTCTTGGCGACCAGCTAGCTGGTTACCATCTACTTGCAAGTGCCTCTACATGATGGCGCAAATACCGCTGTGCAGTCATACCTTGTCCGCAAGCGTATTGTTTTCGTAATACCGCCTCCACCGACAGGTGTACAGCACCAACAACGTTGCTAGCGATATTGCTTGTGACGCGTCCTGTAAAGACGATGAACTACATAGTCGGCGCTCACAATTAATTGAGGACATAAAACTGCAGTGATTTTTCATATTTTACTTACCTGTTGGCGTAAAGCGTTCGTTAGCAACATATTCACTAACGTGCAATCGTTTGCCACTTGTTCTCCGAGAGAACCTGAGCCGCCATTAAACGTCTCAGACGTATTCTAGCTGCACAAAACACCGCAGGTTATCAGTGCTATTCA
Organism: Rhipicephalus sanguineus; assembly: GCF_013339695.2. Classification (NCBI taxonomy): domain Eukaryota; kingdom Metazoa; phylum Arthropoda; class Arachnida; order Ixodida; family Ixodidae; genus Rhipicephalus; species Rhipicephalus sanguineus. Next base: position 10,811,370 of record NC_051180.1, on the reverse strand, counting down.
CACTATTGCCACTTCTAGCTCTGCTTACATGCGGATTTGTAACAATAGGAATACTTTAAGGTGACCTAAAAAAAAAGGAAAACGAATATATTTAAGTCAAATAGCAAGGTGGTTCCGTATTAAACAATCAAAGTGAATAAGAATACAGGGTGTTTCACGTAAGTAGAACCCAATATGAAAAAAAAAACAAGTGGTTAACCGCCGCTGAATGAAACCAAAGGTATTTGGTTTGCCGTCATGTGGCACTCGTTATGGTATGTTTTGTACTAAGCTTAACTGGTTAATTAAATAAGGTCAATTATGCGACATTGCGACATTTTTAATATTCACTTTAGGGCCAACTGCGCTTCGACACGTCGTAGAGCGAATTTAAAAACGGCCGACCCAATTTTTTTTGGCAGCGTACATGCTGCGAGGTAAATATTTTCGGGCTTTTAGAGAAAGCCCGTGAAATATGAAATAAAACCACGTTCGCAGACAGTTAAAAAATAAGAACAAAGCACAGAACGTATTTTAGCAGCAGGTTACAAAAGACATATTACAATAAACAGACGGGTGAAAAACTACGCAGAGGACTGGGTAATGGGATGCAAACGGAAGACGGCAAAGAAAGCGCTTATGCTGACAATCAAATGATCATTGAAAGAATTTCTCGAATAATTTAGCAGGAAGAACAAAGATACAGTACGTCAAAATATTTCCTGTTACGTAAATGCCGGTTCTATTGCATCTAACGTCAGCACCGATAGTGGGACGGTTGTTAGAATCTCCTTTGCATGTAAGTCGACCTGATCGTACTGTGTAAGTCAAGCTTGCATCGACAAGATCTTTCAAATCGCTAATGTGTGAAAGGCGCGACACGCAAAGCAGCCCCATTCTTGCATTCTTGAGACGTTGCAACGAAGCATCACGCAAGACAAACTTCGACAGCGACAGTATAGCGGCATCAGAATTCGTGCAAAAGATGCTGCACGCATTGGAGCACGCAGCAGAGTGCAGGGTCTATGAACAAGTGTCATGACATCAACACAACTAAAAAGAAAGAAAACATCTAGGAAAAAAAAGGTAGGCTGCGCCGAGACGTTCGCACGCTTGTTTTTGTCGCGATGGCTCGAGCGCCATCACGTGACTCTGCTCCACCAATAGGGACGCTTAAACATCATCACCTGTGCTCGCTGGAGCGCTCTGGCGGAAATATACAAGGATGTTACTGTCGTCAGTTTATTCAGGTGGCTTAGTGGCAGCAATCATAGAGTTTCCTAAAATTAACTAGAGGGGATTCTGGCGCTGCGATCGTTCAGCCACCATGGGAATGATGGGTAGTGCACGGATTTGCCTAGTCTTCGTACTTGCGGGCTTCGAACGCACTTGTGTCTTTGTTTACTTCTGTGTTTTGGTTTTCTTTCGGATAAAAGAATGGATCGTTGTGAACTTCGTGACCAGATTTGAATTGGTGAGCCTAAAAAAGTTAAAGTGGTGAAGTGGAACAGCTGAATTTTGCTGAACTTCGTTTTGCGACAAAGCGGATGCAGGCGACGCGGAGCCAAACGGAGACGAAAGAAGGAAGTCTAGACAAATCCGTGTACTACCCACCATTCCCATGCTGGCTGAAGCGCCATGCGTTGCAGCTCCCATAGACACTAGCGCCAGAGTTCCCTCTAGTGTATCTATATGAAACTCTATGGCAGCAATATCAGCTTGAGAACCGGAATTCCGGTCGACGTTTACTGTTTCGCACGGCCGTGTTTCTATAGCAGTATCTTGTACTTAAGATACACGATACATTATTGAATGTATCGGAAATACAGATACAGATACTCGTTTTTCAAGACGTATCGCGATACAGATACAAGATACCCAAAGAGTATCTAAGATAGGATCGAAGGTACATGTATCTTCGATACTGCCCAGCACTGCTAGTAAGTGTCGATCATGACGCATTACTTCTTTTCACCTCTCACAGACGGCGGCACCGCCCCGCCTACCTACACCGCCAACAGAGAGCACCGTGCGAGAGAGAATGTGTGAAAGATATAAGGCGCGTTCGGTAAGCGTCCATCATCTGCCAAGGTAGCTTTGGTTTAGCGCCGGGCGCCTACCGCCGCGGCCGCGGCCGCAACGCAGTGGGTTCGATTCCCAGCGTCGGATCTTTTTCTTGGTTTTTTTTCTTTGTCACCTGTTGGCGTCCATTTTATCAACGTCATATCCGTAGCGGATGTACTTGGTGGGCCCCGGCCTAAAACACTTTCGTGTTAAAAACAGAAGGAAAAGTTCCGCTGACGAATCCACGACCTCTCGGTCCGCGACGATAGCTGGCGGGCGCTTAAACCATTGCACTGCCGTCTTTTTTTTTTTTTTCGTCATTGCCTATGTACACACAGCAGTGATGACAAACAAATATATACCAAACAAAGAACGCGTTCGTGTAGCCTCCTTCATGCACGTGCCTTCATGTGTTCGACGGTAGCACATTGGTGTCTCTTTTAGGGGCGAAGCTCCTTAAGGCGGCACCCGTTCGTCCCTCGTAGTCGTGGTAGTGCGTAACCAGTCGTAACGCTAGTACCAGATCTTGACCTCCAAGGTGGTGCCGGTGGGAGATTTTTCCTGTGCGTTGTTGAACAATAAAAAATTCGCAGCGTGCGCGTTAACTAAAAGCCGAATTCTTCTGTCTCTCATTCCCCATTAGCAGCCATTGTTTACCTCCAAGGTAGTGCCTGGTGAGATTTCTCCTGTGCGTGATTAAACAGTAAAAATTTTTTTCAAAACGCCGTTGATTGATGAAATAAACCAACGAAAGACGCCAGATGTTTTCTAAAAGCAAAACGAAAGAACGCCAGATGTTTCTAAAGCAAAACGAAAAGACGCCAGCTGCTTAACGAAAGACGCCAGATGTTTTCTAAAGCAATGGTTTTCTAAACAATGAAAATTCACAGCGTACATGTAAAATTAAAGTGAGCTGCAAGTCGTCATAACTCATGGAACCTTTAGTATAAACGCGCCCGATCTCACGTCGGTGATGATGTACTGGGCAGAATTCACGGAAGATTCACGGTTTACCGATGAACCTCCGCAGCTTCGCCCACTCATCATCATTCACTCCGTGGATATGCTGTGATTTTTTAGAAATGCGCTACTGTGTAACACATGAAGGAGGCTACACGAACGCGCCTTTTATCTCTCACACTTTCCTCTCACAGTGCTCTTGATTCGCGGTGTGGTATCACCGTCTGGAAGCGGTAGAGTGAAGTAATGCGTGGCCTCCGCGATTAGCTCCGGCAACGCGCCGTTCGGCGCGTTTTAAAGCGAAGTGTAATTTTGACACACCGCGAGGTGGCGGCTTTAGTTCAAGCCTGGCTGATAGCATCCATCCATACAAAAAAAAATAGCTGTCCGACGCTCGCCAGGCTGTCACAACGCGTTCCCTGCTCGCCCTGTGACGGCCCGGCTAGAGTGGAGACACGACGCGCGTCGCGTTTCCCTTGGCGTTTCTAGCCCGGCCGTGGTGCGATCTTTTTGTTAACTGTTAAACATTCCGCGGGAGGGCGACCTTAGCCAAGCTCAGCGTCCAATCAGCGACGTTCTTCTGGCTGTCCCACCGCTGTCTCTGATTACGCTCTTCCCGTGCGAATGGAATGGCCTGAGCAACACCAGCAACGGCACGTTGCCGGTTCCAATCTCGGAGGCCACGAGTCATGACAATAACGAGCGCCGACTGCGAGCGTTTCGGTAGTCTCAGCGCAGCGTAGGCTTTCCCTGCAATATTGTTGGAAACTCTATGGTCAGCGAAATGTGGCGCGCACGGCGATTCGATTCGGTGACGACGCAGTTACGTGACTGCCCTTTCGCATCAATGTTTGGCGCCGCCTCGCCAGTGTTCCAAATAGAGCAATGGTGTTTCTCCACCATCTACTGTTTCGAGTGCATTGGTACCGACTAATAAAACAGCTGCAATAAGCGCGGCAGAAAGGCAACGACGTCGACGGGCGCATGTCGTGAAAGTGGGTGCTTTAGTGCAGAGACACGCCAGCGGGAAGCGGAATGCCTTCGCGCGTTCACGGCTCGAGCTACGAGCTCTGCCTCTCGCGTTCTTGAAGCGCTCTGTAGTAGTGTACTCACGAGCACAGGCGTAGGTAGCTCACACCTTGCAGTTTCTCTCCTCAAATGACGAAGCTTTGAAAGAGTGCATATCGAGTACCAGTGTTTACTATGTGCGTGTTGACGTCATCTTTGCGCGAGATTCACCATATGCTGTGTCCAGAGCTATCACAAATATTTAATCATGATCATGGACGTTAGTCGTAGGGATGGAGATGTGTCACCAGTTATCAATTTGGGTGCGTCCACATCAAGCGGCGCTATTTTCCAAACGCCTATAGACATTGTGCAGGCTCTCGTATATCAATGTACAATAAACATTCAACTACTTCGGTGGGGACTTGTTTCCTGTTATACCGATTCCTATGGCGGAAAGGTCAATCACGTTTTTTTTTCTATCTTTTTTGTGTCCGTTTCTATCTCTTTCTCTCTCTGTCAATTTCTTTCTGTGTCTTTCTATTGTTTTCTCTCTTTCTTCCCTTTCTTTCTCTATATTTTTGTCTATCCCTGTCCTTCTATACTTTTCTCTCTCTCTCTCTCTCTCTCTCTCTCTCTGTAGTCGTTCTCTCGCCTTCTCTCTTTCCTCTCTTTCTTCTCTTTCTTTCTATGTCTTTCTTTATCTGTCTCTCTTTCTTCCTCTCTCTCTGTGCTCGTTCTCTCGCCTTGCGTCCCACGCCGGACAATTCGGCGTACGTGTTCTGGTAGCGAAGCAGAAGATGAAGAAGATGAAGAAGAGGGCGAAGAGAGAGAGCGCGTGTTGGTTCATGATAATGAAAAATTTCTATTTACGACACACGGCCACCCTCGAGCATAACAACTCGGCTGTAATAAATATTTGCATCATTTTGAGTACATATGCAGAATTAGACATGTCAAAACAAAGGAAATAATACCGACAGTATGCGTTCCGAGGGTCCGAAATAAAGTTTATTCATCCATCCATCAATTATTATTTGGAATGTCAACCAAATGAAGGGAAGACAAACAGCATTCATATCCCACTTCTGCAAGAAGAAAATAGCTCCTGTTATTGACGTTATTTGGTCGCTTATTTAGAATGAATGGCACATTGTCTATTAGTGACTGCATGCCTTAATATGTGAGCCCATTAGGTGCCCATAATACGTATGATGCTCCATTGTACGAGAATTGTTTTTTTTTTTTGTTGCTTGGTTATCTGCACGTTAACGTGTTAGAAGTCTTTGCAGTTTTTAGAGCTGAAAATGGACAGGGAACGCTATTCAGAAAAATGTAGAATTTAAACATTATCACCCGGATAGAGTTGCTTTCTGAAATGGCTTCAAGGAACTCTATTAGGGCTGATGCAACGAATTCTCCGCTTTTTCTGCAACAAAAGGGTTGTACGTAAATTAGCAGTCCCTCTGGAAATAAGAGAGCAGAAATTCGCAGCTGTAGCAGAGATAGCGCTGTACACGTGCAACATAAATTTGCCCGGAAAAAATGCCGCCGCCGTAATAGAGCACCTATATCTGACGACAGTGCTGAAACTTTTGGGAGAAACGCCAGAGATCGATCAAATATGTGACGATAGACACCTGCTACCACCGATAAACATCCTTCGATTTTCTCTATTGGGTTATGTAGCAGTCTGAAGGCAGAGCCACCGAGCCCACTTGGCTGAGCGGCCTCCAGCGCGTATGGATTTGTAAAGTGCGTTTCTTTCACATCACTGGCATTCATCGAAAATATTCTGGGGCAAAGAGAAAAAAAATAAAATAAAATACGAGAGAGAGTTAGAGAAAGTTTGAGAGAAGGAAGGCTTTAAGATAAACACAAACGGCCCAAGAATTGATGGCACGCCGGTTGTTTTGTTCCGGAAACAGAAGTGTCACGTGACCTAGCACACCGATCAATGACGCCGGGGAAAGGCGCAATCCAGGAGTCTACCGTAGCAAGCTAGACCCATCCTCGTGGGTCGTCCTAAGTTGACCAACCGCGAAAGAGTAAGGAGCTCCATCTGCGGAATTGCAACCAATAAAAGTGCGCGCATCCCCACCTGACGGTCATTCTACGCAGTCTTTCCTGGCATGCATTCCGAGCCGACTGCCTGCGACGTCGTGAGGAGGCAGCAGAGTTCGATTTTTCAGACGCGACGATCCGGTGGCGCAGACCAAAAGGACACAAATGTCGTTTCCCAAACAAAGGGCGCTAGGGAGAGGCGTGTTCGCTTAGCCAGTAGTGACGTCATGCTTGCTCATTTCCGGCTCATGCGCGTCGTCTGCTGTACGTTCGGGTATAAGCTGTAGGTATGCGTTTCATCAACGACATTATATGCACATAGCGTGCAGTATACGCTTAGCATAGCGCACACATCCGTATTTTTCCCCGTATTTCTTTATACTTATGTTCTGTAGGTACAGCATTTTCTTTATGCAATTACACTTACAGGAAATGATTCACTCATTGAATATGACTAATAAGTCGTCGTAAGAGGCTGGATTCTCCCATTAAAGCAATATTTAGCGGGAATAGGCGTCTTCGAATGAAAAAGTTGTGGATTACATTAAACATGTACTGAATGTGGGGCAAGAACTGCTGATGAAAGTTCGCGCGTGCTCGTGTCAGTTTCGTGCACACTAATAATTTCGCAAATGCTTGTGTTGTGACCGATTCGCTAAAAGTCCCTGACGACACACATACGTAAAGACCGTTACAGTATAGCGACAATCGAGATCTGAACAATCACATCCGACGTTAAATATTCATCAGCGTACTTAAAAGGCTAATTAGGCTGCAGCGACTTTGCGCTTGCAATCAATACACAAAGCTCGTGTCGAGGCGTGAAAAGCGCCCATCGTAGTCCCAAACATACATGTAATTATCCAGCCGCAAACGGGTGCGACGCGGCTTTAATTTTTTGTAAATGCCTCCCCACGCCCCTGCCTGCCTCTGAATGTCCGCTTCAGTGTCGATCTCTTTATTATCAGCTTGCGCACTCATATCGGACTGCGTCTCGCAGTTGATCGAAACGTTGCTCCCGGGCCGGAAGTGTGCATTCCCACCGCGCACTTGTTTCCATCAGATAGCCATCGGTCTGGAGTTTTTTAACTCGCATCAGCTGAGAAACACCGCTTCAAATTGGTGCGAGCTTAGGTTACCAATATTGAGCAATGGTCGTACCTACGCGCTTCCTATGAAGACGAAAATTCGACAAAGAAATTTTTCTCACATGTTAGTTTTCTTCAGAAAGCTTATTTTCTAGATCATAGGTAGCGCTAGTGACGTTAAGTGTCCTCACCGAGGGTCAATTTCTGTCGCCGTTAAAACGTAACATTCGGGAAGGGTTTACGAAGTGGCACGATTGCAGGGCTTTAGTATCGGTCCCCAGCCCACTTCCCCTCGCATACTCCGACGCACCCTGGGCTCGCTCGCCCTCTCTCCCGTTCATCGCAGCGAGTCCCCGGCCGGGCGGCCATCGCAGATTACAGCGGCGGCCATCGACGAGATGGGTGCGCGCGGAGGCTGCGCGCGGCTCTCCCTGGCCTTTGCCTTCCTCGGATGGCAAGGTGAGCGCCGCCTTATTTATTAATCGGCCCATCTAGGCTTCACGCACCCGAAAGCACTGAACTCGGGCAACCGGCCAGCTTCAAATTTCCGGCGATACTGGGAGGCTCGTGTTCGTCTGGCAGTTGGCCGTTCGGCTCTCCGAGCCTTCCGTGCAGAATCAGCTGGTTACGCGCGCTTTGAACCTCGTAACGAAGCATTTCACAAGGTAGCGACTATATCCAATAATAACCAAATATGTACCACCCAATAAATTGCGAAACGCATCGCCTCGCTTATTCAGTAATGCTGGGCAAAGTGAGACTGCGCAGTGAGAATCGAGTCGTCGTCTTTGATGTTTCTAAATTAAAGGCGGGAAAAACGTTCTTAGAGGTCGTCGGCATTACTTCCAGGAAGCTTTTCTCGAAGCCCAACTTATTAAAAATTGTTAAGATTTTGCGACGTGAGACAAACCTCCTGTAGAGCTAGAGACTACGTGATATTTTCCCGGTCTTGGTTTCGATAATGGCTCAATCCCATACGCATCGAGCATTCTCTCAAAACAAGATGTCCCAGCTCTCTTTGAGAGGGCTTATAATGGGAAAACTGTTCCGAAATGCTTTGTATTTATGCACACGGTTTCGATGTGCAGTGTAAAAGTTAGCTTGTTGCAGTAAATCTTGCGTTTAATTTGCAAGTTCCCGAGGTGTCTGTCACTTGCCGCGGTATCATAATGCTATGGTAGTAGCGGTTCTTAAGTTTCAGCGTCATAAATCATTTACGCGGGCGGAAAGCAAATTTGCAATGAATGGCCGTATTTGCGAACTTCAGGTGCCGAGTATATTAAGGACCGGGCACTCGTCATGTCGATGCTCCACTGTTCAGAATGACATCGTATACTGCAGTCCTGATCAGAAATTGCGTTTATTGACCCTAAGCACCCGTTATTAAAGAGGCGGAGTTACAAGGACTTTCACTTGTGCTGTTCACTGCGTTTAACGGTGGCATACGTTTTTTTTTTTTTTTTTCACGTAGCTGTAATCTTTGAATTTGTTTTAACAATTATTTATACGATCGCTGTGTGACAATGTCCCGACGTAAGTTAATATTTAAAGTAACAAGGACATTCACGTGATGTATTCCTTGTCTAACTTGGTTACAAAGCTCAGGCAGATGAAACATAAGCACAGGTTGCACTATCAGTGGTCTTGTTTCCATTACCTTCAGGTTGTTTTTGTGCGAACATTCCTAAACTCATTAGAGTCACTTCCGTGGGTGGTCTGATCTCTCTTCCAGTCATTAAGATAAAGTTTGATGACATCTTTTCATATGATGCTAAACATTTGCCAGTGTCTAAATGGTCCTTTAGTATACCAACTTTCAGATTACAAAATAATAACTGTTTCCTCCTGTGAAGAAAATGTAAATGCGGGTATTTTATCGCCATCTCTTAAATTGTGTCTTTTACTTGCCCATCTGACTTAATGACTATCTTTCACGTACGAAAATCATACATGCGGCAGATGGGTCGCTGCATTATCATCAGGAACAGGGAGCACATAAATACTTTAGTCAAGGAAAAATCCTCTAGCACTCAACCAAGGCTGAGACTCTGAGCATATTTTCAATGAAACCAGAATTCCGACGCGCTGCAGTTCTAAATAAGCACGACAGATCATAAAAGCTTATTTAATGATACGAAATCACTCGGAAAATTATGTGATCGAGCCAACTGTTGTACTGGGACACTTCTCCTTCGAAGTTATTCAGAAACCTCAAATTAATCCGTTCTTCGGCAACAAACCTTTGTTAACTCATGGATAACGAACGGTGAATGTGGTGTATATGTATCATGCAAGTTTTTTTTTTATATAGAGCTTTCAGAGACCAGATTGTGGTAAATTGCGTAATTGTAGTACTTTGTCGCGATTACTTTTAGGCGAGAAAGCAAACACGCAATCGATCAATTAATTAACATTTACTAAATATCTACATCGTTAACCCTCGGTAAAAGTGTTATTTTACGAAATATAGCACGTAAATTCAAAAGGTGCACCCGCTTTTAACGAAGTTTTTGTGTTAAACTACTTTCGAGATGTTAATTCCCAAAGTTGGCGACGAAATACAAGGGCATTCCAGTTAATTTTCTGCTCAATGCACGAAACTACGTCTTGAAAAAGAAGTGAGTGGAACAGTGAATTTTTACCGAAAGTTTGATGATGCAGATCTCGAAAACTGAGCCCCGCAGAGATTTTGCATCAAGTGAATATGCTTCGAAAACTAACCGGTGACAGTTGGTCAGTTGCATTACGTACCGTAAAATAAGTAAACTTAAAAATAATCATTTAGATTTCATTAATTCGCCGATTGTGTGTGTGGACTTCCTGCGCGAGGTATACCCGCCTCTTTGAGTAACCGAGTTCAAAAACTAAAATTACGCTGTCGGAGGCAACTTTCAACAATCCTGCACTTCCTTTAATACTTCTTTTTGGGCGAGCTGGTTCATGGTAGAGCAAGGCAGTAAGAGGGGGAACACACACCCACAAGAGATGTGTGTCCGTGTCGTCTTTCTTTTGGCTGTGTGTTCGCGCCGTTACTCCCTTGCTGTACTTTCTAAAAAGATATTCGGTATCTGACCGTTTTCGCTTGAATATAGTGCAAAAAAATGAAAGATGCATATGTCATAACTAGCGTTGATGTTTGAAAATGTTTTAATTATTTTCTCACATAAGGCCGGCTGGGCTTCACTTATTTTCAACATTTTCTCACCGATTACAAAAGGTTAATACTACCTCAGTTGAAATCGGGTATAAACCATGAAACAATACGTATAAAACTTGTTAGCGGGGCTGAAACTTCCGGGTTTTGCTCGAAAACTCCGAGTATGAATGGCATCCTTGCAATAGACGACTGATCGTGGTGTGATGTTTAACGGCAGCGCTAGGCACATGGGCGGGCGGCCAGCAGTACTTCCGCGTGCGTCCCCGCGACACCCAGGCAGTCGAGGGACAGACGACCGAGCTACAGTGTCACGTGGGCAACCTGGCCGGACCCGTTCAGTGGAGCAAGGACGGCTTCCTCCTAGGTGAGTGCCCCCAACCGCAGACATCCCTTTCAAGTGGTATAAAACGACAGTTGTAATTAAGTGACACGATGAAAAGGCTTAAATTGATCAATTGTCCTCTCCGAATTCTAGCGCCGTTAATTTCACCATCATAAAGACAGGAGAAAATCAAGATCAAAGTTGCATTTTTAAATTTTGCGCCGAAATCTACACGCGTCACTCGCGGATTTTATTGTGTGTTATTTTTTTTTCGTATTTCGGCGACATTGGCTCAATGAAATTTCCTAAAACTTGGTGTGTTAAGTCTATGGCCCCCGCTGAGGACAATGTAGTGCATTTTTATCGATTAGCAACTACGTATCACCTAGCAGACGCCGTCAAAATCTATGACGTCACGGCGTTTGGTGCGCAAATTTCAAGGTGGCGTCACCACCTGCATTTCCTTTCCGTGCGTTTTCTTCCTTACCAAGCACCTTATCGCGGTCAGAGTCATGTTTTTGGTATTGTGAAATTGTCATTTACAAATATGCTATGTAGGTAGGTAAACAACTTTATTGATTCGTGAAAGAATCATGTGAGGGGGGGGGGGGGGCAGCGGAAGCAGGACGACGATGGGCCCTCGGGCCTAAAGTGTCCCTTTAAAGTGACGCCGTTTGTTGCAACGAGCGCGCAAAATCGAATGACGGCTCCCTCATCACGTCTTCACAATAAGTGGAATGTCGAATGTGCTCGGAATAGTTCAGCATTTTATTATATATTTCAGTATATCATTGGAAAGCCACACCTGACATATCATAGGATCGCCCAATAGGAGCGAGCGAACAATTTAGGTGCCGGGAAAAAAGAAGCAATTTATGCCCTTCTTTGCACTCGTGATTTCAAGTTTTCTATTCACGATGCAGTGACAGCGACCGCCCTGACAAAGACAAGTCTTCTTAGTTTAGCTCCAGCGAATTACCCTGTTCAGCAATTTTTCATCGTGACAAACAAACTTGTCTGTGCAGCACTTTATGAAAAAAGAAATAATGACTACGCAGATGGCGTCATATAAATAACTAGCTAACCTTAGCTAACTATTGAAGAACAAATGGCTAACCCATAATTAGACAATAAGAGATCCAGGAATATTGACCTGAATTTAATGTCCCCACTTTGCATACGATGAGAAATAAATCGATCATATTCACCATCGTCGGTACATTTTTAGACATTCAGTGCTGGATAAATGACTTTCTCTCTCAGGTTGTCCAACAACAGCTGCCTTTCAGCAATGGCGCATGGTCTTAAGCATTTCTCAGTGTTTTTTATGCTTTCGTTTTCTCTCGGTGTAACAATGTCAACAATAACTTCAGGCCGTATCTTGCACTCACGCAATAAATGATAGACATCAGCTTTAACTAAAATGTACGCTACGCGAATCTGCTCGTCGGTTCAGTGGTGTTAATCGCGCCGCTCGAGCGTATGAAGGTTTGAAGAATCTCAAGAAACAGTTTCATTGGAAAGCTCTGTAGCACTTTCCACTGTACGCTCTTGAATCGACGATAAATCGATCCGTTAATGGGCGACGACACACATGGAACTTTATAGACAAGCTATATCGGTCGCCTTGCTCACTTGCGGATATTCTCCTCGTGTTCTAGGTTTTGACCCGTCCATACCAGGATTCCCGAGGTACACAATGATCGTAGACAATCAACGGGGTGTCTATAACCTGCGCATCACCAACGTCCAGATGGAAGACGAGGCGGAATACCAGTGCCAAGTAAGAAGAAGAAAAAAAAAAACGCCTGATGTCCCCCTTTATTTCTTCTTTGCTCTGCATGGTGGTGAATCTCGGCCGGCAGACCGAAGCGAGTGGAAATAATTATCTTTTTTTTTACTGCAATTATTGATTTGTAGAACTACAAACACATTACAAATGCAGAAACATTCGACCCGTCGAGCTGCTAAGCCGGAGTGTCGAACTGCTGAATAAACAAGGGCGCAAATTCTGACCATAGAACCGCACGAACATCGGCAGAGTCTGTTTAGTGAAACACGACGGCAGATGGCTTCGCAGCATCAAGAGGCTGCTTCGTCCACTTCAAATGGCATATTTGAATTTCACTGATATTTTATCTCAGTAAACTTTGAATATCTAACTCTTGCTTTCCTAAAGCCTTTTTATTCTTTAAATGCTTAAGTTTTGTTGCCTTTTTAAAACACCACAACAATGTTTCTAGTTTATTGTTATGGTTGTTAACTATTCGTTTTTGTTGCACTTGTGGCCCATTTTGGCGCGATAAAGCATGAAAAGCAGTCTCTTCTATACAATAAACAACAAAAAGTGATTGAACACAATACTTCTCTACATAAAAACAAATATTCTCTAAGGTAGCCCCGAAAGACTATGACATAATATGTGTTAAGTACCATGCCCTTACAAAAATAGATTTAGACAGTTATAGACTGCCTGAAAATGGGTTTAGACAATCGATAGACTGTCTAAATCTATTTTTGTAATAGCAGTACTGATGTTACATACGCTTTTGTCAGATATTTCGAGCTATTGATTCAAAGGATCACTCTTCATATTCTTGAAATACCAGTGATAGATTTGCGACTTCATTAGTACTGAGTAGGCGCTAGGTAAACGATAGCATTCTTCTACATTAAGGTGCTTCCTCTTACGCTTGCAGGTGGGACCAGCCCACAAGAATCATGCCATTTGGACTGCTGCTCGCATCACAGTGCTCGGTACGTCAATAGAGTATCTAGAGAAAGACATGAGAACTCGGAGAACGCTTGAGCTTGGCCTTCAAGAGTAAAAAAATTCACCCCACCTCCCCGAAGGGAATCGTGAGGAAATGCGAATGCGCGCCGCCGCTTGCGTGCCGCGATTGAGAGCGCGGGCGGCAGCGGGATCGGCCCGGCGCCGCTGCCGCTTGGTCTCGGCCTCGCGCCGCTTCACCTGAGGATCGGCGGCTGGGCCCTGACGTTTCGCAGCCGCTTCGCTAGCACGCAATTCGGCGTTCTCAGCTCGTCGTTGACGTTGCTTGGCAGCATGTCGAACACGTATTTCGTGGTCTTCGGCTCGGTGTTGGCGTTTCACAGCAGCTTCCCGAGCACGGAGTTCGGCGTCGGCAGCTCGCTTCGGGCGCTTGCGTTCGGCATCACGCGCTCTTGGCTTCGCAGCCTTGTCTTCCACGTCAGCCATCTCGCGTCAGCGAAAGCCGGCGAACGGGTCGAGAGAGAGTAGAGCGCACGCTCCGCTCCATTTATATACGCTTGCGAGCGAGCGAACGGGAGTGTGGGGTGCCCGCCGAGAGGAGAAGCGCCCAAGCACGTGCCTACCCTCGCCCACACTCTCCCACACACGCGGGAGCTCCGCCGAGCTTCTGCGATGCGAGCGCCCTCACGCGCCCGAGCGCGCTCCTCCTCTCCGCTGATCCGCCAGCACCAGCTGCTCCGGTTGCTAGGGGCGAGGAGGAGCGCGCGCGCTCGCAGCTGTTGCTATGGGAGAGGGGGGCGGGAGCGGAAAGATCGCGGACGCCGCACGGCGCCTGACATAGCTCGACTAAGAAATGTATTCGCATTTAAAAGCGATGGCGTAATCAGGCCCCATTCGCATCGTCCTCTCAATCGCTTCGCTTCTCGATGTACACCTAATTCATGCCACAAGGCAACCCGCGCAGCCGCACACTTTGTTGATGCTGTTGCTAATAATGATGATTGATTATGCCTGTGCGCTTTGTATTTGGTGGGCCTTTGAAGCTCTATGCACAATGCACGTTTTTTTGACGCCTCGTGCGATTCTACGCTGCTGCCTCGTAAAATTACATGCATTAAGGAGACTCCGCGAACTACATGACATTCGTATAGGGTTTTATTCTGAAGCAGTTTCAAGCAGTGGCGTGGCTCTGTGGCAGAACGCCTGCTTGTCACACGAAGTTCTGGGTTCGATTCCCATTCAACCCAAGATTTTTATTATTTATTTATTTGCATCTATTTGGAATTTTCGCTCGCGGACAACGTTGATTTTTCGCTCTCAACCAAAGACGCCAACGCCGACGTCGACGCCGGAATTTCTGCGAAACGAGCTCTTTAACGCTCTCGCGTTAATAGCCTATCTGTTGCAAAGCACTGTTCCGAAAGTGCATAAGTCCTGTGCTTACAAAAAGAGTGCGCCTATATGGGAAAGTAGAAGCGGTGTTAGTTAACAAAGTTACACGCCCTGACGAACTACTAGTCTGAGACATATCTAATTAGCGCAAAAATGTACGAAAGACAAGGCAAAGGAAACAGACAGGACGCAGCGCTAGCAGGACTTTAGCGCAAACGGATACACCGACGGCATTATTCGAAGGTTGTGGGTTCAGATCCTACCGACGGAAAGGGCGATTTTTCGTCCACTTTAGTTCATTTTGATTCACGTCATTATTACTATACGACAGTTAGACACGACAATTAATGACGCCTATGGTTTCCCTGGCCTAATTGTCTGTTGCATTCATTTATTTGTGCCTAACAAAAGAATGAGCCTGTCGAAAAGTTCCCTTCTTTCGTTCACAGGGTCCCTTAAGCATTCGCCTAAGACGACTCGAAGGCGAAAGCCATCCGGTCTGGCTCTTTTACCGTGTAATCCATGTCGACGTCTAACATCCACTAATTAACCTAGAACACACTTATTTTTCTTTGATTATCATCATATATGTGCGCAGTTATGGTAGGGCTTTCGCCCCCCTGGAGGTCGCGTGAACGTTTTTTCCTTCACCTCTCTCTCGCCGTTCGAGGCCATATAAGGTTTTCGCCTCAATAAATATGCATAAGTAATTCGTTTAAAAGTGCTTGTTTTGGCTTGACATGTGTGAATAGCGTGCGTTTCTGCTTCACCAATCTTCCAGTGCCGACCAAAGAGATCGAGCTTCGCCACCGGGGAAATGGCAGCGTAGTGGAAGTCAGAGAAGCCGAAAGCCTCGTCATCGCCTGCTGGGTACGCAACACCAAGCCCGCAGCCAACATCAGATGGCTACGGAACTCCCTGCCACTCGCACAAGGTTCGCCGCCAACGCTCATTCCCACCAACCACTCTAAAAAGGGATCGTAGGAGTCTCAAACTCACCTCAGCTATCGGGCCGCTGTCACGAAATTTAGTCTACCGCAAGGGCCGGGACAGTGAAGAAGATTGGAGCGGGGAGCTTGAACAAAAATATCAGCTAACGTTGCCATTTGAAAGAAGGCCTTTTCCATATCTCATATGTCTGAAGGAGATTGCATGACGGCATTCGTGAAACATATCGGTACTGATCGCCAGGGTGACTTAAATCTGGACGCCGATTCTGAAATATAGAGATTCTGTTCCATAGTAATGTTTCAAAACATGGTGACCGCAGGGTGGGCTACGCAAAAATGCTTGAGACCAGTCACGTCCGTGTAACTCGTGAACCTACTTGAAAAATCACGGTTTCACCGCATGGGCGAAGCAATGAATGTGATAGCAACAAATTGTATTGTTATACGAAGTAAGGCTGGCAGCTAACTCTTCTGGATGGTCTCACGTGACTCTATACTAAACGCTGGTGTAAGAGAATACGGCCGCTCCAGGGAGAGAAGCGGTTTTCGCACAGTCTCTCCGCGTGGAGAGCACAGAACGTAGAAGGGCATGCGAGCCGTCTGCAGATGCCTGCCGAGATCGGACCAGCGATCGGACCGCGCTCTTATAGTCGAAGTTCGCAGTTGCTGCTCGAACGACACTCCCCCCCCCCCCCCCCCCCCCCATTCGCGTTCCTTCATGCTCCTTCAAGACCGGCGAGGCATGAGCAGCAAGTGATGGCAGGCCTCGCATGCGGGATGTTGTTATTGCATGCGCCCTCCGTGCGACGGAGATGGGTCGGCTCGTTTCATCTCTGCTTTAGCCATGTTCGTCGCCCCGGCTCCCGCGCTTTTACCCGCGGGTAGAACTAGAACATACAATGCAAGGGGGATGTTATCGATTTGGACTTTATATGGAACATGACGGCGACGGCGATGGCAGAAACACGTCGAGAGTGTCCATATAATTGCTATCGCAATAATTATGAAATAACAATATGTGGAACGAAGACAGTTATGTGCGGGAGGGCCTCTAGCGAAAGGTTCGGGGGCCGCATGCGGGGGGGGGGGTTCGGGGGCCGCATCAGACCCCTGGTATGACCATATAAGCTCCAAACCTTCGAAGACACAATATACAATAAATCATGGTGGTAATTTGGGCGAGTTGGCTACTTAAGCGTGTGTTCTGTGCACCATCTTGTGTCCCTGTCGGTCAACGCTAATATAAAATTTTAGTTTATGTACACTACGGCGTACTCGTATAGCGGAAATGCGTCAATGCATGTTGTGAAAAGACCAGCGCACTATCACGACGTAGACAAAGAACCACAGCGCTTTATTTTTTGTCTACATCGTGATTGTGCGCTTGTCTCTTCCCAAGGTTGCATCAGCAAGCCTAAGTATTCAATAAGCTGAAGTCAATGCATGGCTCTCACTTTACTGGAACTCTAGTTGGAGTGCTGCAGAAAGTTATGTCAATGCGCTACATCATGATGATGACCATCGTCATCATTATTCGTTTTCAGGCAAGGATTACTCGTCATCTGTGAATAGGAATCCGACGTCTTAATGGGGCCCTCTTAACACTTTTCAAATCCACGTTTTTTTTTATTTTCGCTTTGCATAGACTTATAGTTGTACCTACCTTTAGCATAAGTCAAAGCATCGATATGCAAATATTTTATACTTTAATAGCGTAAAGAACTGGCGGTCGTGCACGGTCGCCGTTCGCTTCTCCGCGATTGTCCGATCCCTTTGTCAACGCGATGGCTGCCGTGAAACGAAAGAACATGCTGTTCTCTTAGAAGCTGACAATAATCAACACATGCAAGCGTGGGGAAAAGAAGTCTGACGTCGCCGCTGCATACCGCATCCCAAGAAGCACGTTCAGTACACTGAAGCACAAGGCCTACATTAGGGCCAAGGCGGACTATAGGCTTCCGGAGCCCGACGAGCATGCACAGCTGCGCATGAAGATGATGACGGGCTGTTTACATCGATACCGTATTTTCTTGCGTATAACTCGCTTATAATCCTCACACCTACTGAAAACTGCGGGGAAAAAAAGTAAAAAAAAAACCTGCGTACTTTTGTGAAGCCGCCTTCCTTTCGTTATCGCGAAGCAGTGCCGTGAAGACAATTTGAGCACCGAAATTCGCACCGAAAACTTGGTAACTTATTTAAAAGTCTTATATCGAATTACACGATATATCGAACTAATTCACGTGCTCTTTTCGACATATGCGGGTTTGAATGCATAGCTTCAGACTTCTTCAGTGCGTAGCGGCGCGCGCCAGAAGCATTTCTGACAGAAACTTCATCGCCAGGCGCGCGTCTCTTATTGTGTAAGAACGAAGTTGCCAATAATCACTTCGCTGCCGTGTAATCTTGTTTAAGAGTTCGGTTTCATTTCCTGTATTTTTTATGATAACGCAATTGGATAGGTTCTTTGAACTACAACTGGCTACTACAAAGCAGCCAGCTCCCAGAGGGCGCTGGCTGCTTTCACGCCCTCTGGGAACAGAAAAATGCGCTCACGCCATGCTCGCTCCTTGCCTTTTCAGAAAAAGTGCTGACGAGAAAGAATGCCTCCGGGGAGAAGCTATTTTCCGTTTACAGTTCTGTCACGCTCTACCCAAAGCTGGACGACAATCGAGCAGTGTACAGCTGCGAAGCAACGCATCCTGCACTTGAGAGCCCACTGCAGGCGTCAGTCACTGTCAGCGTGCTATGTAAGTTTTGCTTCTCTCTTCACAATATCTTACAGGCCCATTGAAGGACATTGAGTGAAGGGGATAACAAAAAAGAGTTAGCATTCAATAAAAAAGACAGCAAAGCAAAGGTTACAATTAGTAGAGTGGAACATCATTATACGATATTATCAAGGAACTTAACCAGGCTATCGCGATTCCCGGTTAGACACAGATGCAATGTATTCCAGATTACAGCTACAGCGTGCCATGACTCGAGTCAGTAATGAGATGAGGTAAATGCCTGCGTTTGACCACGTATGCGCATGGAGCTGAGTGGGTTGTGATGACGTGTATGGCTCTTTCTTGCTGGTAAATAAACAAGAACCCAATGACCTGGTCCCTCCTCTGCCGCAGATCCTCCAGGTGCTCCCGAGATCGAGGGCTACCACGAGGGCGACATCGTGCAGGTCGGGGACACGCTCACGCTGGCGTGCATCTCGCGCGGCGGCAATCCACCGGCCTCGCTCGCCTGGAGCCGCGACGGCCGGCCGCTGAGGGCGCGCTACAAGGCGGCCTCGCGCGAAGCCACCAGCGCCTACACGTTCACCGTGACGGCAGCCGACAACAACGCCGTGTACCGATGCGAGGCCAGCAACTTGGTCACACTGCAGCCATCGCAGGCGTCGGTCACGCTTAGCGTGCTCTGTGAGTATGCTCTCTCCAACAATGATCAGCAGACATTTCGACGCGCCTTGGCGTGTCTGGTACCTTTTGGTTAAAGATGACGAATGCTATTGACGCGCATACTGCAGTTTTCTTTTATTTCACGGGGACCGGCTTCTTGACTTTATTTAACGCACTTTATTGCTCGGTGCAGGAGGCGCTTCAACTTGCATGCTGCTTCGCGAATGACGCCGACTGCTATAGAAACATTGCGTGCCTACGCGTATGCTTGAATACCTTTCAGACTGTACACGAGCACCAGTGATAACAGACTGTATTGTGACGCATGTATAAAGGCTGGCGCATTTCGCCGCCGATCGGCCTTTCCGATTACCGACTACCGGCGATTGTGCTCGACGCTATCGTTACACTGAGCGTGTCACCTCTTTTCTTTCTCGGCACAAGTTCGGCCAATAGACTGTTTCACTCTCACCTGTAGTTCTGCTTGATTCACCGTCACAACCACGTGACACTATAATAGGCGCATTGCGGAATACCGGGAGATACTGGTAGCGCGATCTTGGGACGAGATATTGTAACCCGCCCTTAGTTCGCAGTGGCACAATCGTGAAAATATCATTTGTGCTTTCTCGTTCCAAACGAAGAGCTCCGTGCTCAAAACAAAAATGTTTGAAGGACGGCATGTTTGGCCAAAGCTTCCCATTATGTAGCTAGAAGCACTGGTACGTTCAAATATGTTCCGCAATATTCCAGGCGTATATGCTTCCCCACGAATGAGTTAGCCACGTATGCAACGACTCTCTATATAAGAAGTCCGTGGGCCGGGTTATTCGCGATGCATAGACTTTTAGGCAATATCATTTAGAACTTGTAAACGTGTCGGCTGCTGACAATATGACCTTTTTATTCTTGCTTCGCTAATTTTTAAATGTCTGCCCTACTCAGTGCGGGGGCCCAGATTAAGTACACGGGTGTCTTTGCATTTGGCCCCCATCGAAATGCGGCCAACGTGGCCGGGAATGGAACCTGTGCACACCTTACCTGCTAAGTTACGACGGCGGGTAATGGACAAGAAGGTGCAGAAAAGTCGGGCATTTCTTTTTCTCCATGTTTCTGTTGCGCTCTTATGACGACCATAGCTCATGACTACTTGTAAAACGTGTTTATAAGGCATGGTAGGGCTATAGACGTGTGCTGCCGTTGGTCGAGACATCCTCTCTCTTTGTGCTCACGCCCTGACGCAACCCGCAGTCCCCCCCGCTCGAGTCTTCATGACGGCACCCAAGGAGGCCAAAGCCGGCGACTTGGTGACCGTGTCGTGCACTACGGCGCCCAGCAACCCGGCGGCCGAAGTTTCCTGGCGGCTGGACGGTCGCGCCGTGCAGCCTGCTTCCGACCAATCGACGGTGCAGAACAAGAACGGCTGGATCACCTCTTCCAACCTCACCATCACGTTGACAAGGCAGGTATGCCCGCAGCCCTGTCTAGCCGTGCTAGGGGCTTGCTTGCTCAGCTCTCTCAATTTTTTTTTTGGCGGCACGAAGCTGCTGCCATTTATTTCGCTCGAGGCGATCGCATATTTTCGGCTGAACTCTAATGAAAGGTGGATGAAAATATTCATTCGAACAATTCAAAAATTGCATTCCTTTCGTGGATCCATTTCACCAATACATTTAAACAAACGTCTGCAAACACTCGTAAACTCCGGCATCAAAATTTGTCGCTTTTGTGCCAGGCAGTCTTCCTTATACGGTACGAAAACGGTCATTAAATCTCAAGTGTACCAGGTGGTTTTTCAACCGACTCTACGTTTGCAAAAATATGGCTTTTACCCGTACTACAGCGTCCTTTTTACTCTGTAGCCTTCCAAGGAAAGATGCGGCCTATACGTCAATGTGTAGTATGCTTTATTTTTGAGTTACACAGAAAGCTTTACAAAAGTGATTTTTGTTTTAACTCAGAAAAAAATTTCCGAACAAAACAGCCAAAATGTTGCAGGAAGTTTCTCTTCACTGCACGGCACGTCGGCCCAGGATTCTAGCGGGCACCTTTCCCCTGCAGTTCTTTAAGCGGTAGTAGTCATCGCCGACCGCTCAATCAATTTTAGTCGACACTTCATGATACGTAGCCATCTTGTGTACAAATTTATTTGTTCGTTACAAGTGTTGTGATTTGTTTGCCTACCCAGCGTTTTGTCATTTTGTTGTTCACATGTAACCAATACGCTCTTGCAACAGCCCTGCATTACCCGCCGCGGTTGTCTAGTGGTTATGGCGCTTGACAGCTGACCCAAAGGTCGCGGTATCGAATCCCGGCCGCAGCTGCCGCATTTCGATGGAGGCGAAATGCTAGAGGCCCGTGTGCTTAGATTTATCTGCACGTTAAAGAACCCCGGGTGGTCGAAATTTCCGGAGCCCGCCACTACAGCGTCTCTCATAATCACATCGTGGTCTTCGGACGTAAAACATCAACAATTGTTAAACAGCGCAGCATGTGACACAGTACGTATAAGTAAATAACGCCCTCATGCAAGTGCTTGCCACAGATTTAAGTAATACCGCTGTATGCAAATGTCATGCACCGCCACAGTAGAAACAAAATTGATTAAAAACACGATGCTCCAGATGTGGCAGGTGTAGTAGTATGGAACGAGAGGAACCAATCCTTATTTTATTATCTGGCTCTTTTTCTCTCGCAGGATCCCGACGTCAAGTCTTTCACGTGTATAGCGGAAAACAACAAGCTGCAGGCAACAGTCGTCCAAACGGTGACAGTCAAAGTCATATGTAAGCCATGGTTTTCCCGCAGCGATCACTTCCCTCCAGAGCTGGCGTATCTTTGTCACGCAGCACTTTAAAGTCGTGTCGAAAGCAATGACATTTGCAGTCTTGTCGCCGTGAGACGAATTACAGAACTTGTGGTTTGTGGGTGCTTTTGCCATAAACCGATAGCCTTCGCTAATCTGAATGCAATTAATGCATTCTGAATGTAATGCGCTAGATCAACTAGTCCAACGTGTTTCTTGAGCGCCTACACCAGGTTTGCGTTAGCAGGGATTAAGAACAATGCATGTCCTTACCGCAGATCGCGTGATAATTGAAACGCCGTCACGTCTCCAGCACCGATTGTAACGTTAAAATCATGGCATGAGTTTAACCACTCGTTCTGGTGCGTGTAACGTAGCATGTTTAAACCTCAGATGTGTTGAAGTGTTGTTTCTGCCCTGGTGCGCAGATCCCCCCCGCGCGCCTGTGATAATCGGCTACGACGAAGGCACCCCTATCGTGGCCAACTCGATACAGCGCATCAAGTGCGTCTCAATCGGGGGAAACCCGCTGCCATCGGTCAAGTGGTACAAGGGCACCAAGGAGGTAACGTCTATACGCACAGTCGGCCAGAAGTCATGCCGCATTACGCCTGTGCGCACTCTTTCTTGATTCTGCAAAAGATGTGACTGTTGCACCATGACGTGCTTCGCTTCAGGTCCAAAAAAATTTTACAGCGCGAGAAAAACACGCACGGACGAAGAGAGGCGACACGGGCTACCTTCGTGCGTTCGTGTTTTTTCCGCGCTGTAAACTTTTCCTTGACGATGCATTACCAACTCGCCCAAACGCTCACGTTAATCGTTCATTTCTGGACAGTGACTTACGTGTCCGCCCCACAAAGAGTCTGATGTGCATCAGCTTTGTATTGTTTCGTTTTATTTCGTGAACACGTAACGTTATGTCGGCTGCTAGATTCATAGCCTTTTACTGCAGGATATTACGTAATAAAAGTGTGCATGATAGTTAGGGGATATTTAGTACCTAATTTAAGTATTAAGCTACTGACCGATGCCGTGAACTTGATAGCAGTTTCGTATCAAGTATCACGCATATTGGTCTGTGGGAATCAAGTTATTCTTATGAACCACAATTAGTGTTTAAACTGGAAAACACTGTAGGCTAATAATTGTAAACTGCATTGCGAAAATCCTCCCTTAATGCGACATTTTTTTTTCTTCAGTACTCATCGCTGTCTACGGTCACAGGAAGCGGAGTGTCGAGTGTGTTGGAAATCATGGCTCAGCCGGACGACAATCAGGCGACGTTTCATTGCAAAGCCTCCAATTCGGCCACAACGGAACCTCTTACTACGTCAGTCAAGACGACGGTTCTCTGTAAGTGAGACTTTGTTCGACTGCATTCATTTTCGGCTACCGCCAGACTGTACAAAACAGAAAAAGACAATTCCGGACTAAATAATGTTCCAGCTAACGTCGCAGAAGCAGGAACAACACGCAATAACAACTGCGTGGAACACAAAGAGACGCGATAAATCTCCGTTAATTAATTAAATGAAACTTCTGGAAGCCCGACTGCGTACACATTGCGAACATTATCATGTTTGTTGTCTTATCAGATAACGGCTATCTGTAAGACCTTAGGTTCATGATAAAAGCGAGCACGTTACAAAAGCTGTCCTCCCTTACCGCGTTATTTCTAGATATCGGTATTTGCGGCTTAAACTAACGCGGTAGCTGAGTGGCTGAGCTACTGCGCTGCTGAGTACGAGGTCGTGGGTATGATTCCGGCCGCGCCCGCTGCATAAAAATGGAGACGGAATGCAGAAACGCTTGGATAACTTGCATAGAATGCACGTTAGAAGAACACAATGTACTTAATATAAAATCGGAGCACTCTACTACGGCGTAACCCTCTTCGCAGCTTCTGGACGTTAAACACCGCATAAAAACTGATGCTTCTTCTGATCTTTTTGATCTTCATAAAAAAAGAAAGGTTAGCTCAGACTTGATTCTCTAGTTTTAGCGTGTTCTCTTGCAATTATAGTTGGCAGTGGCTCATTATAGTTGTACATGTTGAGATAATGAGATATCAAAACTGATACGTCATTTTTGTGTCGCAGTTCCTCCTAAAGTTGTTTCCATAACGGTGGTTCCACAAACTCCCAAAGAAGGCGATACGGTGAGTGACGCGCATTTTTAATTTTTATATAGTAAATATATTTACCGTATCTGACTACAGAGTACATGATGCTCCTTGTTCAGAATCTCTTGAAGATAATTTGCTTTTCACTACGCAAGAAAACAAAAAGCTCGGTTAATTAGCCAATTCTTTTTTACTGCGTGCGATGTACTTGCGCAAGAAATATTCTTTCATTAAGATGGGAACTGCACTTAGGCACCGCAGATGCGAAAATTCGATAAACTGTCGACGCAAAACACATTCTCTTTAGCTGCTGATTGTCAACTTCTTGAGTCATTATACCTATATGGTTAGGTAGCGCACTTTCGACGGGGACAAAAGAAACAGAGAGGACACGACGCTCGCTTCTTGAGTGGCGTTTTTTGTTCATATCGTGTTTTAGGGTTAGGCAGGCAGCGAGAAAGAGAATGGTCATGCGCTTAAGAGCTAGCGCACGCGTGTGTTACTTCCTTAAATAGGTTGTTGTTGTGACCTGGTGGAAGCTTACGCTGTAAAACTACGTTTAACTTGGGGGCAAAGATAATACAAGCGACGTCCACAAACAGCGTTCATGCAATGTAATTTGAATACTTAGGACTGCGTATTTTTTCAAAATCTATTGCTATACTTGCATTACATACTGTGTACATCACGTCTCTTCTTTGTTCTTGTTAAAAGCTTAGTACGTGCACATTTGTTAGGAGAGTGCATCTCTCATTCCATGTATTAGGTCAACATCGAGGTGGCTACCTGAGGTCGGCTGTTAGCGATAGAAGTATGACATAAATACGTACAGAGAATGCATGCAAGTTTGCATAAAATGAGTGTGCGTTTTTCCTCTTATTCTTCGCCTCTGTTTCTTTGAATGCCGTGCTTTGTACGTAGTACGTACAAACTCTGGCAAACCTCCATTTTCTGCAATTGCCAAGTGGCTTGTAAAGCTGGCTTTTTTACAAAAACACACCTTGCAAGGAGAAGCCCACTTCTGTGTTTCTGTTCAGATAGCTTGAGACATCTGACTATATGGACAACATAATTTTGTTTCTGTCTAGCCTATAACTTTACTGACTACTGTACCAGTCATCTATGAGCAAAACAGCAACAACTAGAATGAGACCTGAATCATCGAATTTTTCAACGCCATCATTTTTTTCAGTACCAGCATGTCTATTCCTTGGCTCTTAAGCCGATTTGAAATCAGTTTGTCGAATTTAAAAGAAAGAGTCAAATTTTTGTATTTCATGATTACAAGAATTTTACATTGCCCCTAAAACTTCTTGTAAAACGCTACCACCTAGCAAATATGATTAAAATACTGAACGCCTAATCAGGCCGTTCAGCGCTGTACATCCTCAATTAAGTATTGCATTATGTAAGCTGCGCCTCTTAGCGCGTATAAAGTTGTCATCTTACTTTTGCACAATAACCTATATATATATATATATATATATATATATATATATATATATATATATATATATATATATATATATATATATATATATATATATATATATATATATATATCCGTGACGTGTTCAAATATATATGGTGGTGGTGGTGATGTCGCCACAGGCGGGGTTCGCCTGGCAGACCTGGCCGGCAATCGCTCCTTCTCTTTCCATGTAGAATGTCGTTTTGTTAAGCGTAGGTATTCTCTAAAGCCACGCGCAAGACTATTTCATTCTCGCTTGAGACGTTTTATGAATTACCTTGCAAAATTTTAACCTTAGTCTTTCTCGGTAGTTACAGAGCTCTAAAGCTGGTGTTTAAACTTTGATTATATTGAAATGTTTGCCAGTATGTGACGCTAATGAGGACATCTATATAATCGTTCTAGAAGATTCTGCGTATTCTCGTTCTTCTTTTTCTTCAGATGCAAGAAGTTTCGTTCAAATAAGCTTGTAGGTTGCGTAATGAGAGCACTCCTTAGTTGTGCGTTCGAGGTCGAAATGGACGCCGAGCCCCGCCACGGTGGTCTAGTGGTTATGGTGCTTGACTGCTGACCCGAAGGTCGCGGGATCGAATCCCGGGCGCGGCGGCTGCATTTTCGATGGAGACGAAAATGTTTGGGGCCCGTGTACCTAGATATAGGTGCACGTTAAAGAACCCCAAGTAGACGAAACTTCCGAAGCCGTCCCCTACGGCGTCCCTCATAATCATATCGTGGTTTTAGGGCGTTAAACCCCAGTTATTATTATTAAATGGACGTCAAATGACAGTGGAATCTAAGTATTTCGCTAAAGCTCTTGCTTTATCCTTTAGCTGATCCTAATCGAGGCGTCTCCTACTTGAATACCTCCCAACAGTGTCGACAGTGCTTACAGTGCATCATCGTTCTTGCTTCTGTGGCCGGTGAAATTCCTCTCTGTTCCTTTCACAGACCGAAAGCCGGGCTAAAATCTGCGTATCGTAGAAGTGAAACTTTATTACTGAATTACGCCAACTGAAGCGCGTATTACGAAGGCTGAATATCAAATGATTGGAGGCCTCTTATTCTCGAAGTATATCTTTAATGACCATCAATAGTCGAGCGAGAGAAGCGCTCTTTCTTCTGCTCTTTACCATTCTACAAAACGAACATTCGTGCGCTGTACTGAACATCGACAGAACTGTCTGGAAGTAACGTCTCAGCAAAAGGACCCGTCTTCGTTAAGGAAGCATTTGCAGGGGGTGTTAATCTAGGCATCGACAGGAAGGCGTTGCGCTGCCGCTTCTTCCAGACGCATCTTATCAACACAAAAAGAACAACATAGGAAGACGTACACATACCTGTCTAACCCCTACCAGGGCTACTTTCCGCTCTCGTGAACCAACAAACCACTCCCAAAGGTATCTTTTTGTATGCCTGACAAAAACAAAAATTCATCTTAATGACTAAGCAGAGCTTGTCAATCATTGCTAGTATAACTTTTAGCGATGCCGGAAAACGAAAAGAAGATTGGTTGAAACGGTTGGAGCACGAGCAATATAGAAATGAGGAAGGGAAAAAAAATAGAAGCTTGGTTGTATAAAGATGTGTTCATCTACAATTAAGTAGTGCAAATGAGAATTGAAAGCAAGTCGTACGAATACGCTTCTCGTCAAAAGTTTGGAAGAGAAAGGAAAAGGATTGGCGTGAGAGGTGTCGCTGTAAAGGTACTGACACCAACTTTCGAAGATGAGTTTACTCCGTCATACAAGACCCGCAGGTCGTGGGATCGAATCCCGGCCGCGGCGGCCGCATTTTCCACGGAGGTGAGAGGCCCGTGTATTTAAAGAACGCCAGATGGTCAAAATTTCCAGAGCCCTCCACTACGGCATCTCTCATAATCAAACGTGGTTTTGTGACGTTAAACCCCAACAATTATTAGTATCCGTCCCGCAAGTCTCCTGTATACAGACACGGCTCTGAGCAAGTGTGAAGCTCAGTAAATGCTTATAAGATATTTTATTTTGATATTAGTCCAGTTTCGCCTGGCGCACCCACTGACATCTACACAAGCGTGACGTCAGGCTACGGTGTCAATTCTGGTGACTTCACGCGCCAGTATGGCTAGTTGTGATGACGTCAGGCATCGAAATATGCAAAATGGCCGCTTGTGCGTCACCGACGGAGCCACGCAGCGGAGGCCGTTGAAGCATCATGACATCTTGCGCGAGCACGTGGCGAGAAGCTCATACTGCGTCGTGACGTCAGGGTACAGTAGGAACCGAAACTAGCTATTAAGAACATGTTGTGCTTCATTTTTCAGGGTGCACTCACGCTTACCAGCACATTTTCTGGGTTCTTTAAGACTTGCTCTTTCATTTGACGCAAAAAAAGATACTGAAAATTTTCGTGTCAGTACTCATATAATGATGTTTTCTACGACCCCATATATCGGTGCTGTTCTCTGAAGCGACCTTATGAAAGCGGCATCAATGAAAAAAAAGGTACGTGATCCCTTCGTTCACCGGTAGGTGGTGTTGACGTGCGAGTCCGGCAGTTCGAACCCGGAGAGCAGCATCCGCTGGGAGCGCGACGGTCGCAGCCTGTCTGGCCAGCACCAGAGCCGCGTGGCGGCCCAGCACGGTGGCAAGGCGACGCGCAGCCGACTGCGGCTCAACGTGACGGCGGCCGACGACGGGGCCACGTTCACCTGCCTTGCCTCCAACCAGGTGCAGCCGGCGGCCACCAGGAGCGTGGCGCTCAGAGTGCGACGTAAGGGACCCAACCTGCCGCAGTAAACGAGCCAATAAAGACCTCGTCACCGAACGAGGGCCGCTCACTTGCTTCGCTGTCAGTAACGCCGAACGCGCATGCGCGCACGGGCTCCTTTCTTAGTTATACGAGTTATTGGGATTTCAATTATATGGACACTTTCGGTGGGTTTTTGCCGTTGGCGTCGGGGTCGCCGTGCCGTTCCGTATATGTATAGGTATGTATACGTAGTTCGCAGTCACTTGAGCAGCAGTTACACGAGCTTTGCTCATAAGGGCGCGCGCGCTATCTCGACAGACATCACTAGACGGTTCGTATACGTGCTGTGCTCTCATATCTTACTTCACCTTGAGAAAACACGCAGCCCGAAAAGCGCTTCGCTCCCTGGAGCGGCCGCATTCGCTTAAACCAGCGTTTTTCACCGCTACGCGAGTTCGGATCCAAAGAATTAGCTGCTAGCTTTCCTTCGTGTAACATCCCAATTCGTTGCTGTCACATTCATTTTTTCGCCCTTGCGGCGAAACTGATTTTTTGTAGGCATGCTATAACAGTAGTCAACGCATTACTTATTTGATCATGTGACAGATGGCATTACGAGTACGCAATGGCGAAAATTCGAGATCGAAGGGCGGCGGTAAAATGCTGCAAACTTAAGTGTCGAAAGCTTACACGAATCAATTATATGAGAAATATTCTAATAGGATTGTATTTCCTAACCTATTTTAAGATTTGTCTTTTCTCACGTTCATGTGTCACCTTGAAATTACTATGAACGCTTTCTTTTTTGAGAAGAGCAAAAGTCGGCACACCTCGGGTGTCTTGTCTCTTAAGCACGTTCAGCTAAGACAAGTTGTGCAAGGCCTGACTTCTCGTTAACAACGGCTTAGGTTGAGCTTCAAGTGTCACCGGTCACCGGTCGTAAAAATATCGGGGCTTGCAAGGGGGTGTAAGAAATAATAGGCGCCAAGAGAGAAGGCGATAATGATATTATAACTAACTCGGGGCTTTTGGTTTGCGTTTACTGTTGCCTAGCGAGAATGCCAGTATGAATTTTTGCGCTGTGACTTATATTAGAAACGAAAGTTTAGTACACTACAGGCCAGAGGGAAAAAAAAAAGACTTGGCGAAAAGTTATGGTCATAGGCGTCTCCTGCAGGTCAATACATTAACGATATTAAGAAATAGGGGTCTCAACTTGTAGGGGTGCTATCGGTAAGGCGTATGCAAGTACGCAAAAAGAACACAAGAGAGCGCAAGACAGACGAGAGAAGTATGGGAATTCGGATACGCAAAACTGTTTGGAGACGCCACATATAAAACTGTCCACACGTTGTGCATACGCTTTGTGTTTCATCTTTGTGAAGTCATTTGAAGCATCCTAGGACGGCCCTTTAAAAAGACAACCCAACCACACATATGTTTTCTGAAACAAAAAAGGTTAAGATATTTGGCCTTCCATGAGACCAGTTTAACTAAATGACGTCTGCTACGAAGGTCGTCGCTATTAAACAACTCAGAGCTGGGTGCCGAAGCAGTTGGCAAGTGTGGGCGCCAAAGGCGAGAATCCGTCGCCACTTGCCTTGCACGTCTCAATCCGACCGCCTCGATGAGCAAAATTTTCGTAACTGCCCTTTCGTAATGACGTACGCAGGCGAGTTTTAACACTGACGCGCCTCTGCTTTTGGTCTTCCCAGACAAGCCACTGTTCCTGCACCCGGCCGTGGCAAAACACGAGGTGAAGGAAGGCGACAGCGTGCTGCTGAACTTGTCCGCGAAGGCTTACCCTTCGAAGATAAGCTACGCATGGACCAAGGAAGGCGTTGTGCTGCCTCAGGAGTCGTGGCGGGAAGCGCGTAGGGTTTTCCACCGAGCCTCGGAGCTCGTCATCAACCACGCGCAGAAGGACGACAGCGGACGCTACGAATGCGAAGCCCGGAACAGCGTCGGGTCCGCAAAGGTCGCCGTTGTCGTCAAAGTGCACTGTGAGTACTCGGCGTTACGAAAGCATGAACGCCCAGTGAACGACGCCCGAGTTCTCAAAGACCTCTTAGGATGTAACTGTTCGTAAGACAAAACCTCAACCAATCTTTACTCTGGGTATATACGAGTTATAGGTGCCGAACGCAGCCATCCGATAGCAAATAGCCCTTACAAGGGAACATTTTGGGCAGTACGGTCGCAGGAGTGCAACGTGAATCACTATGACACTTTGACCAAGTCCGCTCGATAAAGAAAAAAAAGTTAAAACAGCTTCGCACTAATGGTGCCAATCCTGAAGGAACTGGGCAGCCTTCCTCGTTTCTGTTTAATTTTCTCTTTCTTCCTTTCTCTCTCTCGCTCTCTCAGTTTTTTCTATCTTTTTCGTGTCTCTTTTTCTTTGTATTTCTTTCTTTCTCTATACATTTCTTTTTCTGTCTTTCTCGGTCTTTATATCTTTTTTCTTTCTTCCCTTTCTTTCTGTTCTCGCTTCCTCTTTCTATCTGTTTCTCTCTCGCTGTCTCTTTAGTTCTTTCCCTCTCTTTTTATCTTTCTGTATCTTTATGTCTTCCCTTTATTTCTGTCTACTTCTCCCTTTCTATGCTATGCCTTACTCTCTCCCCTCCCTCTTTCCCTCCTCATCACCCTCACTTCCCTTAAACACTCCCTTGGTGTACTATATTATACAAGGCTATGTTATGCTCTGCTAGTTTTCCTGGATAGCCGAGTGGTTACAATGTTCACCTTCGCATCGTGGGTACGCGGGTTCGAATCCCGCCTCGTTAAGAAATTCTTTTTGCCAAGACTTTCTCTCTCATTCTTCCTCTCTTTCTTTCTTTCTCTCTGTACCCGTTCTCTCACCCATCAGAGTTGTAATCGTGCGCCGGACAAATCGGCACGCTTGTTCTGTGAACGAAGCAGAAAATTAAGAAAATGATTAACAGGAAGAGGAGGACGAACGTAGCGCGTGCCGGTTCATGATGATGATAATTTTCTGGCGACCTATTGCAACCAACGGCTGGCATAAACAGCTCCGCTGTTCAAAAAAAAGAAAGAGGAAGGTGGTCTGACAATGTGTAGAGGAACATCATCATCATCATCATCGACAGTGTGCCTTTCCACAGCAGAAGCACGAAGACTGCGGTAGGAGAGTCTCTTGAGAGGCCCATCTCGGTTACTTGCCAACTTTTATTACGCAGTTTAACCGACAGAGTGGTTGTTTAATATTGTATACATAACAGTTGAAGTACAATAGCGGTTACCTTGAACGTCCTGCACTATACTGACAATAAATGCACAACAGACTGGAATACCTCATTCCAGTGGCTCTTTCTCCAACCTACTTACAGTGCGGCTGCCTGAAGGCCAAGCAAAAAAAAAAAAAAAAAGCTGATTCGCATCCGTGCATGTATAATATAAGCATACGACCAGTAACCCTCGGCTATCGCCCGGAGAATAGGCGCAACAACTATTGAATTACGCAGTACGATCGCCGCAAGTTATCTATAAAATGATAATTTCTACGTGCTAAATAAGCATGTGCGTGCAATAAATATCCATCAGGAGCACATTAAGCTGTCCGCGCTTCCACTCCTATAACCGTCCTGGCCTGTGGCTGTGAATGTCATTTTCTGCTGAGTCTAACAGCAATACCAAGAGCGTTTCACAACATATATAATAAAATAAGTAAGTTATTGAGAAAATTTCAAATGGGAAACAAGCATTTCTCAAAAAATATCCTGGATGGTGACGTTTTACATTGCAGCTTGCATGCACCACGTCAAGGGAGTTCAATTTATAAAATGTCCTGCAAGTAGGGCCTTCAATGCCCCAATTTACAATTGGAAGACATGAATAACAATACGTCGGAACAAGTATTTAGCGCAAGGAGAGAGAGAGAGAGACAGAGAGTGGTAAAATCTATTGCATTATTGCTGTCATAAATTTCGGGAGCTCTTCGCTTTTTTTCTATTAAATGTATATAAGGAGAGGTTGGTGCCAGTGCGTGGCGCCGGCTACTCCTCTTGCACAATGCTCTTTGGCAGTTACTACATGCGTATATAAAACTTCTTAAAGTGATTTTTCTCACGAGCAGGTGAAGGCAACGAATGCAGTAGTCCTTATACGCTGCTCGGATATTTTACTTTGCAGTTCGCAACAAAAAAAGGTACAGCTAAGTATAGCTGAATAGGCGGCAATTTTATCTGAACAGCTTTTTTCAGTGAATCTAATTATCCAAAAAAACAATAAAAACATCGCAATAAATCGTACGGTTGGGCGCACACACTTTGAACGAAACCCGGGAGTGGTCATAACTAAATATTTTGCTGTTTTGTACAGAAATACTTCCGTTATATCTACATCCTATTGTGCTGTACGGATAGCAGTGAAAAATCGATATCGGCCGCTATTGAATTTCGGGCTACTGAATTATTAATCTTAAAAATAATACGTATTTTCCCTAGGCCTTTCGCAGTCGGTATATTTCATCTTCAGCGTGGCGCATAATTTATAGAATTAATAACGCGCGTACCAAGGACTTCCTGAAAGCGGCCTTATTTTCAACCGGCGAAAAATAAGATAAGCCGGCACTTTCAAACAGCGGGGGCCTAATCTTTGGTCAAACACGAGTCAGCACTCACTCGAACTATTCATTTAAATGAGGATGGCTGCATCTTACTTTCCTTTGGGTTTATTTCCTTGGGATTCGAGAGGTCAACTCAAGCACTGTGTAAACTTAAACCCGATATTTTCTGGCCATCTATTCATTCCAACGCTATAACAGCAGGCAGTCCGCACATGGGTGTGTTTGTGCGTGTGCCTGCACGTGCATGTATGTATGTAGGTACGTACGTACGTACGTACGTACGTATGTATGTATGTATGTATGTATGTATGTATGTATGTATGTATGTATGTATGTATGTATGTATGTATGTATGTATGTATGTACGTACGTACGTACGTACGTACGTACGTATGTATGTATGTATGTATGTATGTATGTATGTATTGTATGTATGTATGTATGTATGTAGGTACTACGTACGTACGTACGACTATGTATGTATGTATGTATGTATGTATGTATGTATGTTATGTATGTATGTATGTATATGTATGTATGTATGTATGTATGTATGTATGTAGTATGTATGTATGTATGTATGTATGTATGTATGCGTTGTTATCGGCTTCAAGAACAGGTGGGTTGCACCGCTGTTTGAATTTCAATAGCATAGAATAACGTATCCTATTCTAAATGCTTGCAGAAACGTCATAGTGTAAGGAATGTTTAAAACGTCAATCGAAAAATGTCCAGAAGGAGCGTGAATTAAGCACATTTCTCCGCAATAGAAGAAGAGAAGTAGATGAAAAGGAAACGCAGGGAGGCTAACCTGGCGCGAGTGAGCGGTTTGCTACCCTGCACAGGGGTGAGGAAATAGGGGCAGGAAAGAGGACAGGGAGAGAGACATAAAATGAAAACGAAACGCACACGCAAGACGTTCCAATCCGAGCCGTTCTGAGAGTTGAACGCAAAATGCGCAGTAGCGCTTGCACAGCCTTTTTCTGTGACGTTAGGTCAGGTCGATGGCGCAGGCCACTCATGAGCACAAGTGATTGCGGTGAAGTTGGTACGATGTTTTATCCTCTTCTTATATGTTGTCATGATTTTACGCCGTACCGAATCTGCACTCGCGAATTCAAGAGAGATGCTCACGATGATTTGTAACACTGCAGTATATCGAAATGTTAATTCTACCTAATTGTGCAAAGCAATGGGAAAAATTTAATTAGAGCCAAAATAAAGTATTGCACATAACTCTTCAATGCACCAGCACCATAACACGGTAATTCCTCCACTAAACTGGTAACTAAATACATTCGCGTTGTCTCGTTTAAACGCTTCAGAATTCGTAGTTTTACAAAACGGGGATGTCGATTTCCGGTGAGAAGTTACGAAGTTGCAAGCTTCGTTCCTCACTGAGTATCATATTTTTTTCATTTGTGATTTTGCCATCAACCTTGAAAACTTTAAAAATAACTGTTTCCAACAAATACTAAACTCGGTTTGCTGTTAAATGTAGCAAGTTTTATAAAAGCAGAACAGTTCAAAGCTTACCTGTAGTTAGGTTACACATTATTTCCCAAACCAATAAGCAAATTTTCGGCAGTACCAAACTAATAAACCTTCTCTTAACGTGTAAATAAAAAAATATTCAATGGTTGAAAATTGGAAAGACAGTCTTGGAGCGAAGGCGGCAGTATCGAAGGATAGTGAGTACTCGATTCATCCCACCTCCTCCACTTGTATAGTATAGTGAGAGGTATTTAAACAAGATTTTCGATCTAGCAAACCTCCCTGTCTTTTCTTCGTTTAATATCTATCTATCTATCTATCTATCTATCTATCTATCTATCTATCTATCTATCTATCTATCTATCTATCTATCTATCTATCTATCTATCTATCTATCTATCTATCTATCTATCTATCTATCTATCTATCTATCTATCTATCTATCTATCTATCTATCTATCTATCTATCTATCTATCTATCTATCTATCTATCTATCTATCTATCTATCTATCTATCTATCTATCTATCTATGTTATTAACTGCTTTTGCTTTGCAACGAGCAATTGCATATTGCATTGCAAAAAAGCAAACTGCGACATACAGCATAAAAAATTGCTTTTTTCTTCTGATTTACTGATGTAAGTTAGGGCCAACAGTGCCGTCAGTTGCGAAAGGTATAAGTGCGCCGATTTCCCAGTGAAAAGTGTCACCATGACGACTGCGCAGACCCTGCGCGCATCACCAAGATAACGGAGCAAGTGCTGGCCGGTGCGGGCGAGAACGCCTCGCTGGCATGCGCCGCGGACGCGGACCCACTGACGGACGATGTGGTCCGGTGGCGGCGACCAGGGTTCGACCTCAGGCACCGCGCTAAGCTGCTGCTCGAGCGCGGCCGTGCCTTCCTCACGGTGTTCAACGTGAGCAGGGAGGACGAAGGCCTGTTCGAGTGCGTCGCCCACAACGGACTCGGAAGCCACGTCGCACGCGCCGCCAGGCTTATCGTGAAGTGTGAGTTCGAAGCTTCGCAAGCTTGGCGGGACACGGATGATCGCAGGGGTCCAATTGCCGCCCAGCTATATTCTAAAGAATTCCTGTTCCTCTCTTTGTGCGAGTTCTGACTTGCCACATATAGATACAACTTTGATACACGTTATAACTCTCTTTTGGACATCATTATGCCTTTTTCAGAGAGTCGTGGGAGGCGCGTCTCTCTAAAAAAGAGCGTGTATCTTTAAGGAGAGTTATGTGGCGTAATAATAATAATTGTTGGGATATTATGTCCCGAAACCACGATATGATAATGGGGGATGCCGAAGTGGAGGGCTCCGGAAATTTTGACCACCTGGGGTTCTTTAACGTGCATTTAAATCTGAGTACGCGGGCCTCAAACATTCCGCCTTCATAGAGATGCGGCCGCCGCGGCCGGTATTCGATCCCGCGACCTTCAGGTCAGCAGTCGAGCATCATAACCACCAGACCAACGCGGAGGGTTGGTATGTGGAGAGTCAGGGCTCTCCGGAAAGAGTAACAGGTAATCTCTTTTTCTTAGATTGTATAACAACATGAAACCTAACACATAATGTGGCCAAGAAAAGCACAGCGGGTGCATAGCTCCGGGA
Source organism: Rhipicephalus sanguineus (assembly GCF_013339695.2). NCBI lineage: Eukaryota > Metazoa > Arthropoda > Arachnida > Ixodida > Ixodidae > Rhipicephalus > Rhipicephalus sanguineus. The sequence continues at coordinate 10,775,432 of NC_051180.1, read as the reverse complement.
CTTTAAATGTTCCGGATTTTTTAACAGCCTTGCAAATGCCAAAATACTGAAGCTAAGAGATATACATGCATGCTGAGGGCTTAACCGAAATCGCTGTTTCCTACCTGCAAAAATATGTCTTCAAAGCAGAGAAAAATGCTCTTAAAATTTTCCTGGTAGGACATATGGCGAATATTACGGCGAAGCAGCTGAAACAACAGGGCGGTGAAAGAATACACAGGACAAAGCGCTGCCTTAATTGTGTGTTGTCCTCTGTGTTCCTGACAGATGCTGTACAGAAATTGCGTGCCTACGCGAAAGTGAATATTGTCAAAGGCAAAGTAATCCAGGCAATTAGTTTTCTGGAGTTTCCGGGAACCTTTAAGCCGACGAGCACTAATAAAACTTCATTTGGTCCTAGTTGGTGCATTTTCTCGGGGTTAAAGTTACAGCGTAAACTCACAAGACGCCCCACGAAAAAAAAGACGACACATGCAAGCGCTGTTTTACTATCAACTGCTTTATTCCTTCATACGTCAATTCATATATAAGCCACAAAGAAACACTACCGTACATGCGCACGCAATAATATCTCTATTTCAAGAAGTTAAACAACGTTGGCAGCCAGTGCGTCAGATACGCGAACACATGAAATCATATTCAGACGAGTGCATGGACAACGAAGTGTCACTGATAGATAGTTGAGCTCTTTTCCTTAAGGCCATCCGCGCATGCTCGTTCTCACTTCTGCCTAGGATCGACGTCCCTTCAAATCGCGCCTCACAGTTGCAGCAAGAATTAATATGAGCAACAAGACACGCTCCTCTATCAGCATTCTTGTTAACAGTGCTTGTGTGTGTCGCGTGGCGTCTAGTGTGTTTGCGCTGTAACTTTAACCTCACGAGGGACAGTCATCGCGCCATACACACTAAAAAACGTAGTCTTGAAAGGAGCGACACTGTAGTGGATACTGCTTAGCGAATTAGGCCAGCTGTAAAACAAAAGGCCACCATCGAGCGCAACGTCGGTAACAGTTCTTCCTCTTGGCGCAGTCAAGGCGGCCATGCTTCAGGCCCGCGAGACGACGCTGGCGGCCGAATTGGGCCGGCCGCTGTCGCTGTCCTGTGCTGCCCAAGGTGCCCCGGTGCCCGCGTTCGTCTGGTCTTTCGGCAAGGTGTCGTTGGACGGCGGCGGAGACACGCGGCGAGTCGTGCGCAGCGAGCAGGATGACGTGGTGCGCTGGAAGTCCACGTTGTCCGTCGAGAGGGTCGAGTCCGGCGACTACGGCCGCTACACGTGCACCGCGCGCAACGAGCTCGGCTCCGACTGGTCCCGCTTCACGGTGCTACCCAGGGGTACGTCGAGAACCCTTCGCTCTCGTGAATAGTGCGCCGATCATTCTCGACGTATATTTTACTAACAGCATGATGAAAAACTACTAGGAAAGGAAGGGACGACACGAGCGATGATTCACGATTGAAGGTTTATCCTTATAAATCATCATCATCATCATCATCAGCCTGTCTACGCCCACTGCAAGGCAAAGGCCTCTCCCATGTTCCGCTAATCAACCCGGTCCTGTGCTTTCTGCTGCCACGTTATACCTACAAACTTCTTAATCTCATCTACCCATCTAATTTTCTGTCTCCCCCTCACGCGTTTGCCATCTCTTGGAATCCAGTCAGTTACCCTTAATGACCACCGGTTATCCTGCCGACGTGCTACGTGCCCCGCCCATATCCATTTCTTCTTGATTTCAACTATGATATCCTTAACCCCGTTTGTTCCCTGACCCACTCTGCTCTCTTCCTGTATTTTAAGGTTACACCTATCATTTTCCTTTCCATCGCTCGCTGCGTCGTCCTCAATGTAAGTTGAACAACTCTGTAAGTCTCCAGGTTTCTGCTCCGTTGGTAAGTACCGGTAAGATGCAGCGGTTATATACCTTCCTCTTGAGGGATAGTGGTAGACTGCCATTCATGATTTGATAATGCTTGCCGAATGAGCCCCATCCCATCCTTATTCTTCTAGTTATTTCACTCTCATGGTTCGGCTCCGCGGTTACTACCTGTCCTAAGTAGACGTACTCCTTTACAACTTCCAGTGTCTCGCCACCTATCGCAAAGCGCTGTTGTCTGCCAACATTGTTCCACATTACTTTAGTTTTATGCATATTAATTTTCAGACCTACTCTTCTACTTTCCGTATCCAGTTCAGTAATCATGAGCTGTAATTCGTCTCCCCCGTTACTCATCAATGCAATGTCATCAGCGAATCGCAGGTTACTGAGATACTCTCCATTAACTCTTATCCCTAATTCTTCGCAATCTAGGGCCCTGAAAACCTCCTGTAAACACGCGGTGAATAGCATTGGAGAGATCGTGTCTCCCTGCCGTACGCCCTTCTTTATTGGGATTCTGTCGCTTTCTTTATGGAGGACTATAGTGGCTGTGGATCCGCTGTAGATTTCTTCCATTATGTTTATATAGGCTTCGTCGATGCCTTGATTCCGCAGTGCCTGCATGACTGCTGATGTCTCCACCGAATCAAATGCCTTCTCGTAATCTATGAAGGCTATGTATAGGGGTTGGTTGTATTCCGCGCATTTCTCTATCACCTGATTGATAGTATGAATATGGTCTATTGTTGAGAATCCTGTACGAAATCCTGCCTGGTCCCTTGGTTGATTGAACTCTAATGACGTATTAATTCTGTTAGCAATTACTTTTGTAAATAGCTTGTAGACAACGGACAGTAAGCTGATGGGCCTGTAATTTTTCAGGTCCTTGACGTCCCCTTTCTTATGAATCAAGATGATGTTGGCATTCTTCCAAGATTCTGGTATCTTCCCCGTCGAGAGACACTTCGTATACAGGGTGGCCAGTTTCTCTAACATAATCTCTCCACCGTCTTTCAACAGGTCTGATGTTACCTGATCCTCACCACCTTATAAATCACACATACGTATAAAAAGAAAGTTAACAACCCTGTGCGAACCAATGTGACAAGAATTCGACGCCCTCAATCCTTAAAGGGGCCCTGCAACACTTTTTCAGCATGGTCAGAAAACGCTGCCGATCGGTAGTCGATGCTCCTGAGAACATGTGAGCCAAACGCTATAGCGCAGCACGCAGCCTGGAATTTACAATTAATTCTCAAGGTCAGCTAGAATCGCTCACTCTTCAGTCGACAAATGATATCATAATGCCCAATGACCTCGCCATAAACACAATGTCCACGGCCATTGGCTTATTTGAGCATCATGAGCTACATAATTACCGTGGCCGCCGCAGGATGCTGCGACGTGCCCGCGCGCTCGATCGCGATCACACCGAAGGTAAGCCGCGCGTTCAAAAAAAAAGTATTTAAGGTCATGACGCGCGCTGACTAACGGACCACGGCCGCTCAATGAATCATTGGGCGACCGTGAACGAACACAGTTTCTTGCCCCCTTGTCATCCTCTTCCTGTGTAGCTTTCAGCGCGCTCTCTTGCACGAAAGGAGAGAGAAAGCGCCTGAAGCGTGCTACACATCCCTGTAACTCCGCTCGTGCTTGACGGATTCTAAATATTTTTGCGGCAGTCGATTCGTGAGGCAATAAGCACCTTTCATGAAGCGATTCGATGATTGCTTGGGAAAGTATTGCAGGGCCCCTTTAAAGAAAGATAGAAAGTTGCAGAGAGCCCCTAAGCATATTCTTATGAGATGACAACGCGAAAGCGTTTCCTTTGACTAGGTTGTTAGGGAGGGGTACTGCAAAGTTGTGTTGCGGAATTGTGTTATAAGGGATAAGGCAATGTCGGAGGCCGAATTGTGTTGTAGAATGTTGGATTCGTTCAGCCTAAATCGCTTGCTCTTCCTGCATCCGATGTGTGCCGATCCCGTCGTGAATTCGAGCCACACACTTATTTCTCCGTGAACGTATTTCTGCACGTACAGCAGCTTTCCGACCGCTTCGTCGACGAGTCCATCGAGCACGTCAATGTTTCGCACACTATTTCACCAATATTCAAAGTTTAGCGTTAGTTTGTTGAGCCGGTTTCCTATGTTTGCCCTACCCAGCCCTTCTAGAATTTGCCGACTTGGTTGTACAGCATACACTTTCAATTCACGCTTGTCCCTCCTCGTTAAGGGAACTATTCGTAGACTAGTGTTCTGCCGTTGTCGACGCTATATATATATATATATATATATATATATATATATATATATATATATATATATATATATATATATATATATATATATATATATATATGATTACAACGTCCACATCAGGCTCACTGCAGCTATGCATGCTTCTGAGACAGTATGCCTCCATTGAAGTTGAAGGCCAACAGATACGGCGGACAATGGCGCGCTCCCTTCGAGTCGGGGGTTCCCCTTCTGCTGTTTTATACTGAGGAGATCGCTCTCTCCTAATCCGCCCCTGCAAGTTGCTGCGGCTGTTGTAAGCGCCGCGGCGTGGAGAGGTCACGTGACCTCTGGACATGGGTTTTGTGGACGCCCGGTGGGTGCACGTTTTCGCCAACGTAGCGAAGTAACGCTTTTGCTTTGGAAACAACAAACACGGGGACTACATGTTTATCAAACAGTCGCCCTAGAAATTTGTTTATTCGCTATTTGTTGACGCTGATGCCTCACTAACGCACTTTACTCCACTTTGTTTAATCTAATGTGAGGGTTATGAGTATGAGGCGTGTATAGTACCTTGTGTGTCCGTGCTGTTTGTAAAATATGCATGTGTACCGATTCGTCCAATCAGATACCCTTCTCTATACGCAGGCAAACCCGAGCCGCCCACGGCCGTGCGTGCGCTGAACGTGAGCCACTCGAGCGTGCTGCTGGTGTGGTCTCCCGGCTTCGACGGAGGCCTCGAGCAGCAGTTCCGTGTGCGCACGCGGCGGCTCGGAGGAGGTCCGGGCTCCATCCGCTACGAGCACACTGCTGCGGCACAGGGAGTTTCCGAGCTGCTCGTGATGGGACTCGAACCCGGCGTCGAGTACGCGTTCAGCGTGCAGGCGCGCAACGCGCTCGGCGAGAGCACCTTCAGCCGCGAGTCACCCGCCGTCACGACGAAAGGTAACGAGCGCTGATCGACCTTTAGCTTTCAAGCAGCGCCAAGTGTAAAACACTATATGTACAGAACATGATATGAGAGAAATCACGAGTGCTCACCATGCGAGCTACTGCGAAAACGGTATACCATTCAGTAGCTTTCATCAATGGGATGTTGATCCATAGGTAAAATAGCGCAAAGGAAACAGGGACTATAGACACAGGACTAGCGCTGTTTCCTTGCCGTGTTTCCTTTGAACTGTTTTACCTATGGATACGTACAAACTGGCTCGCATTCAGACGCTATTAAGTTAACTGTATTGGTAAGTCTGTGTGTGATGTGTCGAAGAGAAGCTAGGGGTTGCTTAGCCGTCAGATCATTTTCGGCGTATATCAAAGAAATCTATACCACACCACACACATGAACAAGTTTATATGCGTGTGACCAGCTCCACCGATCTTTGAAGAAGGACAAGATGAATAGCTTAGGTGAAGTGTTTGCACAATAAAATTGCCATTTAAATTGGAGTACACGAACACGAGGCATCACGGGTAGGCACACTGGTGGACACATTCACGTCCGCCATCACCGACGGACGTGACAGCTGAAACGCACGTGACTTCTACTGGCAGCGTTCAGCTGGCCTCACAGCGGAGCCGTCATGGACGCACTGGGTGGACGCCAGGCGACGGTGGCACAGTACCTGCTCGTCACCGTGGCTGCATGCGCCACGCTGCTACTCAACGGACTTCTGGCCGCCTGCCTCGTACGCCGCCGTCGGAGGAGGAGACGGCGGCTTGCCGGTACGCTGCTAATAATACAGCGCTCTTATGATCACTTCAATGTGACAGCATTAAGCCGGGTACTGTAGGGTGATTGGTGTCGTAGATTGTCACTGAAAGCCGTTTGGTGAGAGAGAGAGGGATGCGATAGCCTACTTTCAGCAATATTCAGTTAGTTTAATTTATGAGCAATTTTCGGCGAAAGAAACAAATTATTTCCGCAGTGAAAATTCCGGAATATGTCCATCAATAAACGAAGAATAAAAACAGCGCTAAACACGGGACGAGAAGAGGACACATACACGGCGCCTTCTCGTCCCTTGTTTAGCGCTGTTTTTATTCTTCGTCTACCATGCAGCATCAACCAGCCCAATGAAGCACATTGTTAAAGTTCATCAATAAACTCGTATTAAAAAGTAATCAGTTACACGACACCTTACAATTAACAAACTTAGTTCTTAATATTTTTTATTTTGGAATCACAAGAGACAATATAAATTTGAATCCGCGCAGTTCCGCCACATGTAATGGCTTCCTTTCCGCTACAGCAGGACAGTTCAGCTTAATCAGTGCATGTCATCCAAGCTTTCTGGTTAAGGAACACAAGCATGTCAACTTTCTCGCCCTTCAGCCTGCTCCTCCTGCTCCATCATATACCACGCACTCAGGGTTGATTTTATGCTATCGAAAGTACCATCGACAGTTCTTCATAACTACCAAGGGGTCAGGAGTGCGGCGCTGGGAAGGATGTGAACGCCGGCGATTACGTCATCCTCGTGATAGCGCAGTCGCCATTGTCGGAAAAGAGAACACATGCACGTTTCATAAGCGAAACCAGTCATATCCAAAGAGGCCGCTGCTATGGTCCTGAAGTAGGAGCTTATTCAGCGCTGCTGTTCTTTTTAGGAGCGGAGCTCCTTATAACATCACCTGGTCGGTCGTCGCTCCATGCGGCGTGTCCCCGCCGTCGCGTCTCCCGTATCATTCAATAGATGGCGTTGTCCTATAGATATGCATGCAAACTGCAGTTGGGTGACGATATACTAGATGGCGCTGTCCCATAGAGATAGAAAAAAATAAAATAAGAAATAAATAAATAAATAAAAAATGAAAAATAAAAGAAATAAAAATCATAAAATAAATAAATAAATGAAGGAAAAAAGGAAACAGGAAAAATAATCAAAGCGGCGTATCGCTTTGATTGCTGCTGGGCGAAACCACTGAACATTTCACGGTGTAACCATGATTGCTTCAGGAGCTTCGCCCAAGCTCTTCATCATTCACCCGTGGATATGCTGTAATTTTTTTTTATTCGCAGCATCTGAGAAGAATTCTGTCGGCCCTTCAGCGGACATGCAATTCTGCAATTCGGCAAGCCACGAGTCCACCTTCGACGGACACTCCATGGCGACGAGTGATGTTTACGTTGGCCACGCCATAACTGTAAGCACAAAGCACAAGATTCGCAAAGTTTTCTTGCCACAGTACCAGCGGCAGCGCAATTAGCATGCTAATGGCACTATTATCTAAGAACCTACGGGTTATGGAGTAGCGGCGCATTAAATCCAGATTATAAGGAAAAGTGTGAAGGCATTTCCTAGTGGATGCTAAGTATTAAAAAAAGGGCAAATACCTTGCGTACCCTGTGCTCTTCTGCTAACGTTTAAGCTACGTTTCGGCTAACACTATTCACCGAAGTCTATGCTGCATGTGGTTGATACAAGCAGGCTGCAATGTGTTCTAACCAAAGAGATGCGCTGTAAACGGTACTTTGTTGGTAAAGCAAGCCTACAATAAATCTACGTCTATATAATATTAACACGTAGCGCTACCTTTCCCAGTGCTGCATCAAATATTTGCCACCTTAAAGAGCCAGCCCTATATATAATCGTGAGTCTGCACATTAAGAAGCTTATTATTCGCCGTTTGTGATATGGGTATTTTCTTATAGGTTAATGTTAAATACGTGCACTGTATTTATGGGCCTCGTACAGTGAAATGTTAAATGTGCCCTTCTCTGCCTGGGACAGCCCATATAGTCTCCCGGAAGCTGTCTCAGAAAAGACGCGTACACACAACAGCGCTTGAAGTCGTGTCAACTTTCACAGATAATACCCACGTATTTTTGCAGGAGATACCTCCTAGCGAAGAAGAACCAACCATTGATGAGACCGAGCAGTGCTGCACCGGTGTCATCTATGCGCCCTCGGCAGCAGCCCTTCCACACGAGTCGTTCGACCATAGTGAAGCACTGCTACCGCGAAGCTCAAGTCACGCACCGTGTGCGCAGGACTCCATTGTGCGCGCAGTACCCAGCCATCCGCAGACTGCGGCGGTCAGCTGCGTTCTCGGAAAGCTGGGCAGCCACATGGTGTGACCGTGACGGGTCAAGCAGTTTGTAAGCTTTGTTCTTTAACGGAAGAAGACACTCGCACGAAAGCGCAGTCAAGTCCAGTTCGAGCGACTTCCAAGAAAATCGTGCTAGCAGTGTGACGAGGAACAATGGGGTGGAACGTCAAATTTTTCCCGGCATGTTTTCGCGAATGACTGAATAATGTTTATACGTACGTGGAATTCGTAACGTTTTGCCGTGCAGACGTGTCACCCCGATGCCGTTTACTCTGCAGTCCCTGTGATGTCTTTCAGACACCTTGAATGTACCTATACCGTGCAACAATCTCTTTGGGCCAACAAGCGAACGCCTCGACTTTATGAGGTGAGTGGAACTATAACACAAAACCATGTTTCGACGCGGGCTTTTGCCGTCCTACGCCACTGCATCCGCTTTATTGGTAACCCGAGCTGTCGCATAACTTTCTCGTTGGGGGTCTTTACGAAAGCCTCAGTTCCACCCTCAAGGACTTGTCGCAGTCGTATTAAGACAGGCATGTTCCAAAGAGGGCGACGCGAGCCGATGAGTTCGCCTTCGCTGCGGGTAATACGCATTTACGCGAATGTGGCAAGTGGCGTATCGCATCGCATTTCTAGCGCGTCGCATCCATGCGGTTCCAGTACACTAGAAAGATGAATCGCATTAATGCACCAAGACAGCGTACACTAAGACAGGTAAGTTGACTTACGCGGTGAATGTACCACTACACGCTGGCGCACTGCATCGAACGAGAGAGAGAAAAGTGTGACGGACGCCGGCACGCGCTGATCTCCAATCACCAGTGGAATTTACTATCCAGGAACTAGTCCCGGACAGTTTCAGACGACGGGAAGTGTAAATATTACTGTGATGCGATACGCTACTGTCACATTGACGTAAACGAGGTTATAGATCATCGATGTCAACACAGGCTATACGTATAAGAAATAAGCCAACAGCGACATTACTTTTTCAAAGCGCTGTCACTTTCTCAGCTTCTTTCCTCTCCTGATCGGCTGGGAGAATGCTTGCAGCCTTATATCGTAGGCTCAACGAGAAGTAAACCTAAGGTTGGCAAGCCCGTCGTCTAGCGCCACCGGTCAGCAGATGTGAGAGTGTCTAGAAACCGATGCGTGATAACGACACCAAAGTGGTTCGGTGGGGACAGCTGAGTCGAATACCTGCGCAGCGGCTCTGTCAGCGTGCACGCAGTGAGGAGAAGAGCGCTGAGCTATACGGTCCGTGCAGAACGGAATCTACGACCCACGTAGCCTACAAGGTACAATATTAAAGGAGTCACGAAAGCGTCTCCGTACACACTGAAATTTTCTGCACCTTTACACGTGTAAAAAGGGTGTTTGGTTGTCCAATGGCTAACAATCGTATAGGTAAAAAAACAATTACAAGTTTCTTGTTCGCAGCCGTTTCATCGCAAGTAAAAATTATGGCAGGGGCACAGAGGACGAGGAAAGCGCAATAAATTTTCTAAGCTAGCGCTGCCTAATCCTCGTATCAAATGTTTCTACGCGCATCAGATGGTCAGAATCAGTGCAAAGTTTTTAATGATGCATTTTCTCATTGTACCTGCTGTTAAGCTCGATGCTAAGTGTAATAAAAATTTCCTACAGCCGTAAAGATGAGGTGGTTACCTATGGGACAAGGGAACATCCTTAAGGGTGAAAAAATTTAAGCGTAGGTGATCAGTAGTACGCGAAGAGAAAATTTTCTCTGACTTGGTCAGTATATCCAGCATCGTACACGTGTTTTCTCGGCCATGTCTGTTGGCCGTTGGTCGTATCGCTCGTACACTGCATGTCCTTCGTAATACAAAGAGCAAGATGCCCCGATGCAGAGGTTTACTGGCGCATACCCCCCGAGCTTTCGTTTAAGTGGAGGTTCCTCAACGGGGCAACCTAGCACTTCTCAGGACGCGCGCTCAATTTGCACAGCATGACAGCATGCAGTGGTGGTTCGGGAAGATGGACAATTTTTGTCGGTAGAGCACGACGTAAGTTTTGCTAAACAGAGCAACAAACATATGGGACAAAGAACTGAACATAGTGCGCTGTTCACTTTTCTGTCGCGCTGTTAAACAAAACTTAGGCAGTGGTGGGCTCGCTATAAAAATAATGTTAAACAATCACGTACACCTTTGTCCTCGCTTCTTACTTACACTCGGAGCTAATATCCTTGCATCTTGGAAATTCGCGCTTTTTTTATCGTACGAGGACGGACTGAGTACACACACAAACACAGAGCGCACAGCGCTCTGTGTTTGTGTGTGTACTCAGTCCGTCCTCGTACGATAAAAAAAGCGCGAATTTCCAAGATGCAACACCAACTAGCCCCTGTAGCTGCTCTAATTGCACTAATATCCTTGCGTAAGTGGTGTATTTCCTGAACACACGACTAATGTGCCTCGGCCGGAATTGTGATACTTGATGGCGAATAGTGTTTGCGCATTGTCGGAGAACCTGTATATTCCCGTGGCTACAACTGTGTGTTCAGCGGCGCCATTGCACCATGTTTTGCGGAAATCCCATTAGGGAAAAAAAAAAAACACCTCGCTCAACATCCCGCAAACGCTGTCGTTCTGCCTGTTTGAACGGAACGACTTGTACGCTAATGGTCTGAGGAAATCAAACACACAAACTCTGTGGTACGCTGTACTGTAAATCCTACCCAGTGTTAAAAAAAACGTATGCAGCTAAAATACGATGCTGTTAACTGGACAAACTTGTACATATTAAGATGTTTGGATAAGTTTATGACAAAAATAAACATTTTTGTATATAAGAGAAATTGCTTCTGTTCCTTTGTCCCTTTCTTGCTTATCGCGGCTTCAGTTGACGCATGTTGTGGCACATTGCACGATAGCAACTACACGTTTTTAAACTAATGTTTCTGTTGACAAAACATGGTGCAGCAAAGTTTCACCTGAGGAGAAGAGCACAGCGAGTGAACGGACAAGTTACGAAAAGGGAACAAGAGAGTCAAGCGCTGCCCTTTCCTTCTACCTTAGCGCAGGACGTGCAAGATATGCAGGGATTCAGTTGTTTAACATCCTACAGCTACTAAGCCACCCAAGTTGCGCATAACCGCCCGCCTGTTTATTTATTAACAGCGGAGCTCTTTAAGCTAGGGGTAATTCCGGCGTGGGACACAACAACTCGGGCGGGCATGCGCCACTGAAAGCGGGGCGTAGCCAGAAATTTTTTTCAGCGGGGGGGGGGGGGGGGTATCCTGCCATACTGGGTGTATGTTCGTGTATGCGTTCGTATGTGTGCATGTATATATAACCAAGCAAAATAGAAAATTTTCGGGGGGGGGTTAAATCTTCCCAACGCCCCCCCCCCCCCCCCCCTGGCTACGTCCCTGGTGCCAAGCACCTCCAAGCATAGCATAGCCATGCATACTACAGTATAGCAAGGGGTGATAAAGGGCGGTGAGGGTGAGGGTCAGTTATAATAGAATGAGGAGGACACGTGATGGGGTGAGGAGGAGGGAAAGAAGGATGTGAGACAGTATACCATAGCACAACCATGTACAGTAACAACTTGATGAGGGCTAGTTGGTTCAAAATTAGAACAAATAAAGTAACAGCGCGAATGGAACAAGGACGACAGAGGAACGTCCCGTGTCCCGTGGTCTTCGTTCCTTTGTCGTCCTTGTCCCGTTCACGCTGTTACTATCTTTGTTCTAATCATGTGCAGTATAGCATAGCATAGAGTAGTGAGGCTGAGGAGAAGTGATGCGAGGGTTAGGAGGAGAGAGGGCAATACACAAATAGATAACGACAGTAAGAAAGATAAAAGAAACAAGAAAGAAGGTGTACAAAGAGACCAATAAAATAAAAAGAAGGAAAATATGATGATTTAAAGAAAGATCTGCGTTCGCCAGCTGGTGGCAGTTGCTTGCAAGCTCCGCTGTTTACTCAGGTTTCCCAGTCGCCGAACTGGCTTTCATTTCTTTTGCAGCGAAGCTGTACACCTCTCGTTGGTCTGAAAATTTCGCGGATGGATGGATGGATGAGAAACTTTATTACACATATTGCTGAATGGGTGGAGTCCCTAGTCCGGGACCCCATTGGCTTGCGCCCCAGTCCTTGCGCGGGCCACCAGGGCCTCTTGAACCCCCCGGTCCGGGCAGGACAGTGCCGCCTCCCATCCATCTCTACTGAAATCCTTAAATACATCTGTTTTGGATGTGTTGCACGGGCACTCCCATGCCATGTGATAAAGTGTAGCTAGATTAGCGTTGCATAACCTGCATGTTTGTGAGGGGCACTTGTCAGAGTCGATTTTGGAGAGTACGTGTGGGTTGGGATACGACAACGTTTGTAAGCGGCGCCAGGCTACCTGTGCGGCTTTACTGAGTTGAGGATGTGGTGGAGGATATTTCCTCCGCGCAAGCCTTTGGTTTTGTAACATTTCAGTGTATGTGGTCAAGTGGGCCGTCTGATCTGGAAGGGCTGGAGTCCCTACACTGAAGTTAGAGTCCCGGGGTAAGAGAGCTCGGGCGGAGGCATGAGCTAGCTGGTTGCCTCTGACTCCACAGTGGCCAGGTATCCATATGACATGTTTCCAGTCTCCCTCAGTACGGCCTTCTGCTGCTTGTGAAAGTATTCTGCGTGCTAGAGGACTGATTTTGCCTTTAAGGTAGTTGCGATAGGC